>NW_026652293.1:19509732-19643670 GCF_009828535.3 Hylobates moloch
GACAGAGCGAGACTCTGTCTCAAAAAAAAAAAAAAAAAAAATTAATTTTAAATTGGTGGATACTGGAGCATATATGGACTCTGAGGACAATTTATTTGAGAGAGGGAAAAAGATGATGCAAGAGGAAGTGGAAATAATGGCAATAATTGAGGCCTTTAAAAGGAAAAAATGAGATTTGGTTGAATCAATGAGGATATTTTGGCCTTTGATAAGATAGGGACACTTTTCTTTAAGACCATGGAAGAAGATGGACTCAGGTGCTTACAGATACAAAGATTTAGTGACGGCAAGGGAAAAGCTTTTAAAGATGAGAGGTTCTATTTTACCAATAAAATAAAGGAAATTTCATCAGCTGAAATCACAGAAACATAAAGAATACAAAGTTTGATGAGTTATAAAAGAACATGATTTGGTAGGAAAGTAAATTTATTTAAAAAATTTAGTCCTGTTTCAAAGCTGATGATTCTGCATTTATAATGACGTCAGCGTGAGTGGGTGTTTCGTTTCTCTTCAACAATACTCAGCAACACCAGTGCACGCACAGAGATGGTGGCGGTTGGGTTCCTGCAGGGCTGCTGATTGCAGAGGAGAATGGGAAAACATTTGAGAATATTTGCAAAGGAATAACTACTAGTAGTAATAAGAGGGAATAACCATCACAAATCATGGAAACTAAGTTAGAAAAGAAGAGCAAAGAGAAAGGAGTAGTAGAGTGAAAATGATAATATCAATAAATTCAAGATGTCCACAGAGTGCTCAAATGATTTTAATTGTCCAGCATCTCCAAAGAGGGCCTGAGGCTGGACTGAAGAATGCAAAAGGAAAAACAAATGGACCAAAAATAGTAGCCATTATAATTTGTTTTGAAGCTCATTACATACACCCAGTGAAAATGCCTAAATAATATGGGATGCACTGTATAGGAGAATTTTGCACTTTCATTCTCAGAACCTACAGATAGCAAGTATGAGCAAGAGCCATAGAAATACAGTAACGGTTGACTCTTGAACAACACAGGGAATGGACTGCTAATACCCTGCACAATAAAAAAATCCTTGTATAAATTTTGATCTCCCCCCCAAAAAAAAACGTAATTACTAATAGGTCACTCTTGACCAGATGCCTTACCGATAACATAGCAGTTTATTAACACACGTTGTATGTTATATGTATTATATACTGTATTCTCACAATAACGTAAACTACAGAAAAATGGCATTAAGAAAATTATAAGGGGGCAGGGCATGGTGGCTCACGCCTGTAATCCTAGCACTTTGGGAGGCCGAGGTAGGCAGATTATGAGGTCAGAAGTTCGAGACCAACCTAGCCAACATGGCGAAAATCCGTCTCTACTAAAAATACAAAAATTAGCCGGGCATGGTGGCGGGCGCCTGTAGTCCCAGCTACTCAGGAGGCTGAGGCAGGAGAATGGCTTGAACTCGGGAGGCGGAGCTTGCAGTGAGCCGAGATCGTGCCACTGCACTCCAGCCTGGGCAAAAGAGCGAAACTCAGTGTCAAAAAAAAAAAAAAAAAAAAAAAGTAAAAGAAAATCATAAGGAGGAGAAAATATATTTACTATTTATTTAGTGGAAGTGAATCATCAGCAAGGTCTTCATATTGAGTAGGCTGAGAAGGAGGTGGGAGATGAGGAGTTGATCTTCCTGTCTCGTGGGAGTCAGAGGTAGAAGAAAATCCACATGTAAGTAGATCTGCATTGTGTCAACTGCATTACTATAATTTGATTACATTTTAAATTTCTCTAAAATTATAAATACTTATACATGAGCCCACATGGTCATGTTGAGATTATTACAAATGTAGTAGGTGGTCAGCTGACCTCTTACATTAGCACTTAAAACCTTGATAAATTTACCATATTACGATATCAGTTCTTTACCTTTTAACATAAGATATCCTTACTTGTTAACATACCCAGAGAAGATCCATTAACTAAATTCATACAACATAAATATGAAATCAGTACAAAAATGAAAAATTAAAATTATTACAAAAGTACTAGAATACTAATAATCAAAGTATTCCCTCAAAGGAACATTGACATTGGCTAGTATATTTTTAAGGGCTTTTATAATTATACAATTAGGGCAAGTGTAAACTGGTATTAATAAAATGAATGCTTATCAGCACTTTAGATAACTCATGGCATCCATCTCAAAATAGAAATGTTCTTGACAAAAGGAATTAAAACACTGAGGTCATTCACTGACTTGAATTCCCTGAATGTAGGTATCTTCAGTCGGATACCGAAGAGGTATCCGATCTTCAGTTAACTACACAGCTATCCCCTGATTCATCACAACAAGTGATTCATCACTTGTGGAGTATTCAAAAGGGCATTTCTTCCTGTTATTTTTTTTTGCATCCACTTAGCAACCAAATACTGACAATAATTTCTGCCCATTCTATTTATGGAAAAGTAAATACACATCATGGGAGCCTCTAACAACCATAAGTTTTTTTATGGCTCATCTAAGGAAATATTGGTCAAGATATGGTTATAGAAGCGGGGGGATGAATAAAGTGGAGGGGAAAGCAGAGAAGAGTGGCTCATACTTAAAATACACTGAATCACTAATGCATTCTGTTTCAAAAACCATAAGTAAATAGATGAACATGAAAAAACTCTATTTCTGGGCCATTTGCAAAATAGAAATATGTTAATTTATTGTGATTCCATGAAATGAAAGGAGTTTTGTTTATTGTTACTCTTACATTAACTGTAAGATTTATTTACCTTTTACTTATTTTTACCACCAGAAATAAATCAAAAGTGGTTTACTAAGACAAATACCACTTATCTGATACTAAAGAACTAAAAGGAGCAGGAAAGGAAATATGCAAGGAAACACATAAGGAAAAAATCCGAAAGGGTAAATGTTGGTCATCTGAGTGCCTCTTACATCACAGTAAAGGCAAAGCGAACATAGGTAACAAAAATACCCAGATAGATAGATTAGATAGATAGATAGATAGATAGATAGATAGATAGATAGATAGATAGATAGATAGATAACAGATACATTTCTTCTTCTCCTCCACTTGCATTACAAATTCACATCAATTTGTTCCCAGAGGTTTTATTAAACTCATACAATTTAGGGGAGTGCTCTAGTTGTTTAAATATCGCTGTGAATCTAAAATCAGTAGGCCAAAGTCCCATGGTGATACATCTGATCAGAGTGAAAATCAGGTGTTTGTGAAGTTTGTGGAAATACTACCCCTACCAGCCTCACAAAGTTTTATTCCCTCTTTTCTCCTGAATATCCTTGAGCTTTGGCTACATAACTCATCCTATTCCTCTTTCTCACCCAAAACCCGTAATAGCTTCAGGATATTCATGCTACATGACAACCAAAGGTCAGTTTCCAGGATCTGCCCTCAGCTAGGGTGAGTTTCAGATCTGCCTCAGATACTTCCACCTAAATTTAGCTAAACATATAAACTTCTGAAAAAGCACATTTAGTTGGAAGATAGATGGTGTCAATTATTTTATAGCATTCTTGAAGAATTCTAAAAGTGGGTCAGTGTATTTCAATTTTAATCATGTATACAAAGTCTAAGGGGGAAATGGATTACAAGAAAAAAAAATTGATGAATGATGTATGGGTACCTATGCAAAATATCACTCTTTAAAATGCATTATAAAAGAAAAATATGTATTATGTGTAAAATTAGGTTATAGAAAGAAATATGGGAAAAATAAGTCAAAGAATAAAATCACATCTTAACTTATTCAATATTACCAATGAAACTTTGGAATTAATAAAATAGTAGCAATGTGCTAAATGAAAGCCTTTTACAAACAGAAATTCTATACAATTTGAAAAAAGCCTAAGGTTGTATTTGAAACTGTGATCAGAAACAAAAGTTTTGATAGATCAAAGCAGCATCTTCTATTTCATGTCTCTCTGCAGAACAATTGAGGATCCTGTTATTAACCATCTGCTAGATTGTGGCTTTTATTTTAAATGAAGCTAAAAAGAATAGGACATACCATCCCATGACTGTCTTTGAGCCATCATATGCAGAAGAGTTTGTTTTCATTGACATGACAGCTTTTTGTCATAGAGTCTTAGTGAAGGAGGCTCTCAAATAAGCTGTTAAATTATGTTATATGCTCAGACAAGGTAATGACTCAACTAGAAAATCTCTCATTAGATAAGGTTATGATAGTGTGAGGTTATGACAGTTGTGAATAAGATGAGTGCCAATTAAAATGTCCAAAAGGCTAAAACTAAGAGCTTCTCTTTCACAGTAATAAGTTACAAAATGTTTTCTAATGTAAAACAAAATTGGAAAAAATAAGGGTTAAGCATTTAAACTTTGAAAACTAGGCCCATTCTGTCATAATTGGGACATGAACTACTTAGCAGGAGATTATTTGTACTTTTTGGAAATGCAAGCTGTTTTTTTCAGTGACAACCTTTATGGAAGTTTCCATGAAAACTGCTTCTTTAATCAAAATATTTTTAACTAATAACACACTACTTGCCTCAGGGGATAGGGGAAAGAAGAAACTAATGGAAGAAGAAATCCATCATTTGCATTTTATTAATAGACTGTTCAGAGAAATAATTAAATACATACAATAGAAAAAATCCTTTAAATAAGAATATATAACCACATTTATTTAAATAACCAGTTTTTGTTGTTGTTATTGTTGTTTTGTTTTATGGAGTTTTTTGTTTGTTTGTTTTTAAGACAGGGTCTTGCTCTGTCACCTAGGCTGGAGTACAATGCTGTGATCATAGCTCACTGTAACCTCAAACTCCTGGGCTCAAGCTATCCTCCTCTCTGAGCCTCCTAAGTAGCTAGGATTACAGATGCTCACCACCATGCCTGGCTAATTTTTGTTTTCTGGTAGAGATGGGGTCCTGCTTTATTGCCCAGGCTGGTTCTCAAAGTATTTGTTAATCTGATATTATCTCGCCCTCTGCACTTTAAAATCAGGGAGAGCTGTTTTTGAAGTTTTACTGTATTCCATAAACCTTCACAATAGGGCTGAAGAACTCGAAAGAGGCAAAGCGTCCTCAACTTTAAAAAATAATTTTTTGCAGGTAACTCTCTATTCTAATTAATAAGGTAATTATTTTACCTTATTTTACCTGGGATAAAAATTGATTCTTAACTTCTAGTTTAATTGGTAAATGACAGTTGAGAAAGAATATAAAAGTGACACTTTTTTCTTGTTCCACTTTTATTTGAGAATCAGAGGGTACACGTTCAGTATTGTTAAAAGATATATTGCATGATGCTGAGGTTAAGTGTATGCATGAACCCATCACCCTGGTATTGAGCATGTACCCAATAGGTAGTTTTCAGCTCTTGTCCGTTCCTCTGTGCCCCTCCTCCAGCAAGTAGTCCCCCAGTGTCTATTGTTCCCATCTTCATATCCATGAGTACCCAATGTTTAGCTCCCACTCATGAGTTAAAACATGCCATATTTGGTTTGCTGTTACTGCATTAATTCACTTAATGGCCTCCAGTTGTTTCCATGTTGCTGCAAAGGACATGATTTTGTTCTTTCTTATGGCTATGTAGTATCCTATTATGTATAAATACCACATTTTCTTTATCCAATCCATTGTCGATGAGCATTTGAGTTGATTCCATGTTTTTGCTATTGTTTTGAATAGTGCTAATAGTGCTGTAATGAACATACAGGTACATGTGTCCTTTTGGTAGAATGATTTATCTCCCTTTGGTATATACCCAGTAATGGGATTGCTGGGTCGAATGGTAGTTCAAGTCACGGGTCTTTAAGAAATCTCCAAACTGCTCTCCACATTGGCTGGATTCATTTACATTCACACCAATAGTGCACGTGTCCCCTTTTCCCTGCAACCTCACCAACATTGTTATTTTTTGACTTTTTAACAAAAGCCATATACTGACTTGTGTGAGATGGTATTTCATTGTGGTTTTAATTTACATTTCACTGACGAATTGTGATGATGAGCATCTTTTCTCGTGTTTCTTAGCTGCTTGTATGTCTTCTTTTAAGAAGTGTCTGCGGCCAGGCGTGGTGGCTCACGCCTGTAATCCCAGCACTTTGGGAGGCCGAGGCGGGTGGATCACGAGGTCAGGAGATCGAGACCATCCTGGCTAACACGGTGAAACCCCGTCTCTACTAAAAATACAAAAAAAATTAGCCGGGCGAGGTGACGGGCACCTGTAGTCCCAGCTACGTGGGAGGCTGAGGCAGGAGAATGTCGTGAACCCCGGGGGTCGGAGCCTGCGGTGAGCCGAGATTGCGCCACTGCACTCCAGCCCGAGTGAAAGAGCGAGACTCCGTCTCAAAAAAAAAAAAAAAAAAAAAAATTTTTTTTTTTTTTTTGAGATGGAGTCTTGTTCTGTTGCCCAGGCTAGAATGCAGTGCATGATCTCAGTTCACTGCAACCTCTGCCTCCTGGGTTCAAGCGACTCTCCTGCCTCAGCCTCCCAAGTAGCTGGAATTACAGGTGCCCGCCACCACACCTGGCTAATTTTTGTATTTTTAGTAGAGACGGGGTTTCACCATCATGGCCAGGGTGGTCTCGAACTCCTGACCTCATGATCTATCCTCCTCAGCCTCCCAAGGTGTTGGCATTACAGGCATGAACCACCACGCACGGCCTGTCCATTTTTTAATGGGGCTATTTGGTTTTGCTTATTAAGTTCCTTATAGATTCTGGATATTAGACCTTTGTCAGATGCATAGTTTGTGAATATTTTCTCCCACTCTGTAAGCTGCCTGTTTACTCCCTTGATAGCTTCTCTTGATGTGTAGAAGCTGTTTAATTTAATTAGGTCCCAAGTGAGGTAGTCACTTGGCTGCATGAAGAAGGGAGGGTGCTGGGGATTCAAGGTTTCCTTTGCAGACTCTCTAGCAGTCACCTGCTTCCAGTGCCTCCCCTCCCTTGTGCTTGCTTCAGTGCCTGGTATCTCTAAGCACAGAGTACTTTGAGAACTATTCAGGAACAGCTTCCCCACTTGCTAGATCCTCATGTCTAACCTCTGACAATAAAAACGTATGATTTTGCTTCCTTTACATACTACTCCTCTACCCTGTTGGAATATATTGTTGATGTTTTAAACTCCTTTGCTATGTTCCCTGTTAGTTTTTATCCCTGTTGGTGAATGTCATTTTTTTTAAATCATTTTCATTTTAGTGTAGTTTTTATAAGACAAAAAATACACACATGATCAATTACCAAGTTTAATGCTCTGTCTCTTAAATAGATGTGTATCTTTAAAACTATAGACATATAATTACATGTGGACTAGAATAAAAGCTCCATGAAGATTTTCAGTGTTCTGGCCTCTTTTTTATTATTTACAACAGGGCTTGATCAATAATTACTGTGGCAAAAAAAATACACATATACACACACAAATATTTACAAAATCGAAGTCATAATTTCTATGTAAAATATTTTTATACTGTAGTTCTAGACCATGTATTATTGCTGATATTTTATTGATATTTAATCTTTTCTTAAATTTCCATTGAAACATATCTTCATAATGTTTTATTGAATGGGAATTATATGAATATAGTCCATATTATCACTAAAAGCAAACCCGCATTCCATAGAAGGATTTATAAATAACTGATAAAGTGTATGTGTATGTATATATAGCCTCTGATTTAAATGGAAAAAAGCTTCCCCTTGTTTGTTCTTAGCAGTTTAGGTCAATTTCTCTGAAGATACATAAAATCAGTCCGAGAGATAGAAAATTTGCACTCTCCTGGAATCAAAAGCAGACATTATCTTGAGTTGTATAGTATATCTACACTCTGCAGCAGAAAACCACCGTGTCTTTTAGAAAGGGCTTTCATACTCTTTGATATCATGCACCGCAGTCTATTACATAAAATAAGCATAACATGAAGTTCAACAGGGAAAACTGGAAAGAATATCATTTTTCTTCCTTTAAGTGTCTTAACATCTTCCATCTTTGTTTAAGAGATTACAAAATCCTGAAAACATTGTATTTATTAACATCTTCAAATTTTTAACTTACTGGAGATACGGTATTCTTTCAGTATTCTTTTCATCTAATTTACAGCTTTCTCTTTCTTTGATCCTTAATTCTGTCTTCTTGATTACATATTCATGCTCCAAAAATAATACTCTTTCTGCTTTTGTATATAATGCTTACTTTCCTGAAGGTTTATTACTCTAAGTTTTTTTAAAAGTACCATTTGAATAAAGTTGGGGTAATTTGAAACTAACTATCAGGATAGAATGCGGAGAGAGAGATCTAGGGGAGAGGTGACAGAAGCATTTAGAAAGGTTGAATTTTGTTGGGGAAGAATTGAGGAAAAATATAACAGAATATGGGATTAATTCCAGTGCTTTTTATATTGTACCATGTAGTCATCTACTACAAGGAACAAGTAATTAAATGGAAAACTGCAACTCTCTCATGCTCTTTCACTTTCCCAACATCACCATCACACATATATACATTCTCCCCCTCAGAGTTGTGTGTGTGTGTATGTGTGTAGCACAAAGGTGTCAATCATGAACTATTTAGTCATAAAGCTTTTACATAAAATAATTTATTATGAGAGATCAGAGAAATAACACTGTAAATCTTAGTACTCCTTCATTCAGTGAAGACACTGATACTTGCTGTTCGGGTTGTTGCCACTGTATTTTAAAAATATCATATATTTAGTTGTTAGTTTGGAACTGAGCCTGGTAAACACTTGGCTGCGGCAGAACATCTAGCTGTTCGCCAACATACGATTCTCTCCTCCCTTAGATTAGAGCAAGACCATAACTGCTAGCTGCTCTTGAAAACAGAACAACGAAATGGAATTCTTGCAAACAGATTGTGAGCAGAAGTGATGTCCACCATTGCTAGTTCTGGCCAATAAGTATTTACATGTATCATAATTTCTGCTCTTTCTCCTTCAGCTGGTGATGAAGCTTGATTTTGCAAGCCTGTGTTAAGTACGGCATAGATTCCATCAGCCTGGATTCCTGGACAACTGTGTGTGGCAAACATCCCTCTTCTTACCCTGTCCAAGATACTTTTAATGTTTCCCTCGCCTATGCTAAACTTTAGAAAGTGTTCTTCCTGACTATAAGTCCCTGACCTTCTTCCATTTAGAACATTTACCTTGAAAAACTTGCAATTATACATTTTCTTGATCCCTTTGAAATGTATGTAAACCTTCCCAGCTTCCTGCCAGTTTTATGACCTAAAAATTGTCTTTTCCAAGGATGTGGGAATCATCTCCTTGAATATAAAGACAGAAAGAGATAGCACTTCTATCTCCCAGTCTCTGTGGGAGTGTAGGAGCCTAACTTCATGGGCAGCCAATTAGCAAACACAGATGGCCTAATCAGAGAAGAACATTTGCAAACTCAGGAATAACTCAGTATGCTCAACATATCCCATTAACCAACCTTCCTACTAAGAATCTCCAGTAGTTTTTCAGTAGCTTACCCTAGCATTTAAAAACCCCTCCTGCCATTTGTTCTGGGAGAGTTAAGTTCAGTCTCTCTCTAACCCATTACAATAGTTTTGAATAGTCTTCCTTGTGTGTTTAACTTTGTCTCATGCAATTTTTACTTTGGCACCTCCAACAAACTAGTTTTGATTATTTTATGAGATACAATATCTATCATGTTTGAGTTATTTGAAACTTTTGGAGCAAATATGTAGTACAGATATTGGAAACTTGAATTGGGATGCTGCAACAACCAAAACCTGAATGCATAAGCACAGCTGTTGACAGAGTTGGGAAGTGACAAGTCAAGATATACAAGAAAATAGATTCAGCAGGTTGGAAAGTTAGAGAGCACTGATGTGCTGTGTCAAAACATTAGGTAAAACTCTGATAACTCTGAACGCAGACAAATTACATACTTTGGGAGGTAATTAAAAAGAGCAAGAGTGTTACTTGTTTTGTTTACTTCCTGCTTCTTGTATCTAGGTATTGCAACAAAGAAATGTTTTCAGGGTAGAGTTCCTGGTTTGATAACAGAGATGCAAGTAAATACAGTCCAGAAATTGGGGAAATTTAGGAGGTGAATAATTAAATGTTTCTATAGTCCAAGAATAGGAAATAAGACTTAAAAAGCATTTAGATGAGAAAAATCCCTCCGATTTTGTATTTTATCAGAAGAACACACCTAAGGCACAGCCTATTATTCAAATAACCCAAATGATCATTTAGGTGAGGAAAAAAAAGATGAAAAATAAAGGAAAGAAAGATAAAAAGAAGGAAGAAAAGAGGGAGAGAGAAATAAACAATTATATTGTTTCTAAGCCACAGAATGTAATTGGAGTCCAGTTAGCAGACATTATATACCGCCATTTGTTAAATCATATGGGCATGTTGATAAGGGCCATCAGAAAAAATTTTTCTGTTCATAAATGCTGTGGGTACTAGACAAGTGTTCTGAGCTTTTGATCCAAATTCTTGGCCTAGTTCTGCTTGTCTCCATTGGTAATTCACTTAATTGTCTTTGCCTCAATTTCTACATTTAGAATCAATGTTGAAATTGATCACTTAATCTCCTTTTATGTGATTTCTGTACTTCCAAATATAGGCTGGTAATGACTACAAGAAATACGACTAAGGAACAGGACTCAAATCTTATGGCCAATTATTTTAATCCAGTTCATTTTAAAATTAAAGAACCTCTGCTCCCTGGCAGGCCACTTCAGCCAGTTGACAAAGCATTCCAACTCACACAGTATGTTGAGCTCTTCATGGAGCTAAGGAAATAAGAAATACACACGCATGCAGGCATCTAAATTGAAAGGCATATACTCTACTATTAAAAAATCTTTAGAATGTTTTTAAAGCAGAATGGTGTAGCAAAATATTTTTTCCTCTGTAGAAGAGCCAATAAAAGCAATACTACTTTTTCGATTATTATAGCATAATATTTGTGTACCGACCTTTGTAATTGATTGGAATAGTACTAAATTTCAAAGAGCAGCCATCTAGTTCTTACAGAGTTGAGTGGCCTAGATATTAATAAGGATATACATACTGATGATGATGAACCAGCTGTCCATGGAAAAGCTGATTTAGAGAGTATTCAGTTTCATCATTCTGACAGCTCGCATGGGAAAACATACCATATTCGTTCCCTTTCCTTGTGCTAGAGTCAAATTAGAATTTCATTTAAAGATAAGGAGCCAATATCATAGCATTTTACATTCTCATCTTTATGACCTACTTATTTTTAATACTTGCTGTTAAGAGATGGGCATTCTTCAATGTCAGACGGAAGTGGTTTTACTTCTCTCTATATTTTCTGTTTTAGTGATTTTTTGAAATAAAGATTTCTTACCTCTCTCTAACATGCTTTCTCTAATGCATTTTAGATCATCTTGATTCTTTTTATTTTCCATTTAAACATTTTTTGAGGGGGACTTCTTTTGATATTTTGTGATTTCTCATTTAGTATGACTTCATTCTATTGAAACTCTCATTTAATACTCTGTGCTTCATTTCTAATTAGTGGTAGATAATTAATTTCTAATTAGAAATAGATAACAGTAATATATGCCTCCATGGGTAATATTTTAAATGACCATAATAACGTTTTGATGAGAAGAACTATTATTAATCCAACTTTTTAATGTCCTCTTTGACTGACAACTGAACTAAAAAGGATGGAAATTAGCAGACTACATCAGGACACTGAGATCAGAGGAAAAGAGAAATAAGTCGAATTGACATTTCATACATACATTTTCCTTGGAAATTGCTATTGTATCAACACTAATGTTATTTGTAACAACAGCTAGGTAAAAAGGTGAATTTTATGCTATTAATAACTTCGAATTTCTGAGTTCTTTCAATCATCCACTCTTTCTACAGGGAACAAGGCATTTGAGTTGCCCAAGAGCCTATACTTCTTGCTTAAGGAAATACATTCCCACCCCAATCTGTTCTACAAAGCATCCATGGAACTACACTGCATGTGTTACAGATACAGGGCTTACCAGGGCAAAACCTACAAGCAGAGAAAGAGTGAAATATGTGTGATCCCCTAAGCTCTCATTACCCCCTACAGCTAGCCTGGGCATAGATGGTCTGTAAACACCATGACCAACAATCCCAAAGAGAAAGATCCCAAACCTGTAATGCTCTATGTATTTAGAGGAACAGGTGTGCACGGTAGGGAGAGAGGTAGTCGAACTTTCATACTACAAAGTAGCAATAGGAAATGGCCTTGTTCAGAAGGTAGAGCCAGCCAGGGAAGCCAGTAGCTGAAATTGGCCTAGGTTTTGTTGAGCTACCTCATCAAGTTGAACCCATTCTTGGCTCACTCAGCAAAGTGGGTAGGAATATAGCTTCAGAGCCATCTAGATTGCTTTTTCAAATCCTCATGAAAATTTTTCTACCTTGTCTCCTGTTTCTCAGGGTCTTAATCTCTGATAAAGAAGTCCCAAGTCAGTTATGGCTGTGCATTAAAACACTGTGAGTTGGCCAGGCATGGTAGCTCATGCCTGTAATCCCAGCACGTTGGGAGGCCGAGGCGGGTGGATAGCTTGAGGCCAGGAATTTGAGACCAGCCTGGCCAACATGGTGAAACCCTATCTCTACTAAAAATACAAAAATTAGCCGGGCATGGTAGTACATGCCTGTAGTCCCAACTACTAGGGAGGCTGAAGCACAAGAATTGTTTGAACCCAGGAGATGGAGGTTGCAGTAAGCTGAGATTTCACCACTGCACTCCAGCCTGGGCAACAGAGCAAAACTCTGTCTCAGAAAACCAACAACAACAACAACAATCATTGTGAGATTGTCACCTTGTGCCAATAATGTATTAATCGTAGTCATAATCATAATCACAAGCCTCATAACAATAATAAAATAATTGAATCTTTACTGTTACCAGACACTATGCTAAGCATTTTATATGATCAAATTATCCAGCTTAATCTGTACAAAATCCTGAGATGAATACTATTATTAGTTACAAATTATATGGATATTAAGAGGGTGTAATTGAATGTAAGATAAGGAATTTAAACACTTTAGCATGCCAGAATGGAAAGACACTTGCATAGGATATACCCCTTTTTTATTTTACCCAGATTATACCAACTCTGATCATTTTTACAACTGTGAAGAGACACAGATCAGCTAGCTTCCCAGAAACATGCTAAAATATCTGTAGGTAAAAAAATATGAAGAACAAATTTCTGTGTCCTGAAGATTAAGCAGAGAGATGGCAGCCCTCATAAATTAACCACAACCGATTTAAGCAGATATCCACTGTAGGGAAAGCACAAAACAATATAAAATAAGCATTCCCTTCTTCAATTTTCAGCAGATCTGTCTTCTGAAAATACATAATTCATGTATCTATCAGGTCACTTTCTTGTCAGCATCACAAAGGGAAGCGAGGAGGAAGGACCATTTTCATACTAATCAGTCAAAGAATATTTACATTGCAGCCCACTACTGTTCTTTAAATGTGCACACTTGCTGCAAAAGCCTAAATGTCTTATGAGTTATTAAAGCATCAAGACTGAATTGGACCATTGGCATTTTTAAGAGTAGACGGTAAAAAAATTACCATTTAATTCCCTTTACCCTTTTCTCTCTACCATTAGTTCTCCATTTAACAACCCGAGGTCTCTCTAATAGGCCTTTGATTCCTGTATTCTTTTGCCACTTTTGCAGTAACCACTTTGGAATCTTAAAGCTGAGAGCAGTCACCCTCATTTGCCCTTCCCTTATCCAGCAACAGATCGCTACTTAATCCCCATCTATTTTTAAAAGGAGTTCATCAAGATGTTTAAGATGGAAGAAAAGAATACTAAACATTCTAATTGCCCTAAAAGTACTACTTCCATTGTCAGTTTTCACCTTAGAAGTACAGGAAAGACCTTAAAGCCTTAAACCGAGATGGATACAGCGTTGTGATCAGCTGTTCAACCAGTGCTTGGTTTTCATATGTACACAAAACTGTAAGGTCATGCACAGCAAATAACAACATCAGTTAAGAACAGAAATCCTAGGACTTTATTTTCTTCTCCAAGACCCCAATTCAAAGAAACACAAAAATCAGTGAAACAGATCTATTCAGACTTCTACAGCCCTTTTTTCTATTGACAGTAAGAGGTGTTCCTTTTGCAATTTAGTGTCATTTATAGTGTGTGCTTCAGGGAACAGCACTCCTCCCTATTGCTTTGGAAAACAATGCCATAGTTTAATAGATTTCACCAGCACAGAGGAACTTTCATGATGTTGTGACTAAATTTTTCTTTTCTTAATTGCATACGATTATTCCTAATTATGTTTACTGGTATGGTGCTAAGTAATTATGTTCTCTTCTTCCTGTTAACACCCTTCAGATATTAGTAGCAGTTATGCCCCTCATTAATTTTAACTGAGAAGGCTATGTATATTTAATTTTGTATTATTTTCCAGATTTGCGTCAAATTTTCCTCCTCTTCCAAGATGTTTTTCTCCCCCACATGCAGTGTTTCTGCATTTTTTAGGGTATGTGGTTTTTGTACCTCTTACATTGCTTTATCCCCCAATCTTAGTGATGATTGATATCAACTTTTCTTTTTTAGCACTTAATAAATGTTGGATATTTCATTATAATTTTAATTTCCACATTACACAGGTATCTCATAATTGGAATTCAAAGTTATATAATGCTTAATCTTTTTTTTATTATACTTTAAGTTTTAGGGTACATGTGCACAACGTGCAGGTTAGTTACATATGTATACATGGGCCATGTTGGTGTGCTGCACCCATTAACTCGTCATTTAACATTAGGTATATCCCCTAATGTTATCCCTCCCCTCTCCCCCCACCCCACAACAGGCCACAGTCCATGTGTTCTCATTGTTCAATTCCCACCTATGAGAACATGTGGTGTTTGGTTTTTTGTCCTTGCGATAGTTTGTTGAGAATGATGGTTTCCAGCTTCATCCATGTCCCTACAAAGGACATGAACTCATCATTTTTTATGGCTGCATAGTATTCCATGGTGTATATGTGCCACATTTTCTTAATCCAGTCTATCATTGTTAGACATTTGGCTTGGTTCCAAGTTTTTGCTATTGTGAATAGTGCCGCAATAAACAGACATGTGCATGTGTCTTTATAGCAGCATGATTTATAGTCCTTTGGGTATATACCCAGTAATGGGATGGCTGGGTCAAATGGTATTTCTAGTTCTAGATCCCTGAGGAATCGCCACACTGACTTCCACAATGGTTGAACTAGTTTACAGTCCCACCAACAGTGTAAAAGTGTTCCTATTTCTCCACATCCTCTCCAGCACCTGTTGTTTCCTGACTTTTTAATGATGGCCATTCTAACTGGTGTGAGATGGTATCTCATTGCGGTTTTGATTTGCATTTCTCTGATGGCCAGTGATGATGAGCATTTTTTCACATGTCTTTTGGCTGCATAAATGTCTTCTTTTGAGAAGTGTTTGTTCATATCCTTCGCCCACTCTTTGATGGGGTTGTTTTTTTCTTTTAAATTTGTTTAAGTTCTTTGTAGATTCTGGATATTAGCCCTTTGTCAGATGAGTAGATTGCAAAAATTTTCTCCCATTCTGTAGGTTGCCTGTTCACTCTGATGGTAGTTTCTTTCGCTGTGCAGAAGGTCTTTAATTAGATCCCATTTGTCAATTTTGGCTTTTGTTGCCATTGCTTTGCTGTTTTAGACATGAAGTCCTTGCCCATGCCTATGTCCTGAATGGTATTGCCTAGGTTTTCTTCTAGGGTTTTTATGGTTTTAGGTCTAACATTTAAGTCTTTAATCCATCTTGAATTAATTTTTGTATAAGGTGTAAGGAAGGGATCCAGTTGCAGCTTTCTACATATGGCTAGCCAGTTTACCCAGCACCATGTATTAAATAGGGAATCCTTTTCCCATTTCTTGTTTTTGTCAGGTTTGTCAAAGATCAGATGGTTGTAGATATGCAGCATTATTTCTGAGGGCTCTGTTCTGTTCCATTGGTCTATATCTCTGTTTTGGTACCAGTACCATGCTGTTTTGGTTACTGTAGCCTTGTAGTAGAGTTTGAAGTCAGGTAGCATGATGCCTCCAGTTTTGTTCTTTTGGCTTAGGATTGACTTGGCAATGTGGGCTCTTTTTTGGTTCCATATGAACTTTAACGTAGTTTTTTCCAATTCCGTGAAGAAAGTCATTGGTAGCTTGATGGGGATGGCATTTTATTTTTCACTTTTTACCTAATTGCTAGCAGAATCCTATCTTTGTCTTCACAGTTATTATACAGTTCAACCTTGTCTCCTCTCATATGCGACTGGAGTGCCTGAATATCCTTTACAGAGAAATTCTCCTCCTAAACTCTGTTTACTCCTCTTTACCTAAATGTGCATTGCGATACTGTGGGTCTTCTCAGCTCTCCTGTCTCTGTTTCTAATCCAAGGTGCATATGAGGCAATCTCATCTGGCATTGCTTCAGTCTTCCTTTATATAGATATATCTAAGACTGCCTGATCTCATGCCCAGGCCTCTCATCTTTCACCTGCTGCCCTGAGGTTTTCTCTGTTGGTTCCTAGCCTCAGAAGCAACACAATTCCCATGGTACCATACATGTCTTGCAAGCCAAGGTGTGCATGAGTTAACGTGCCACAGGGCAAAACCTAGACCAGTAGGAGCAGGAGCTAACAAATCAATTCTTCTTCCTTGCTTGTCTCTACCAATGCTCATCCCTTGGAATGAACAGCAGGTTTTCCGGTGGGCTCTAGAAAGTCAAGCCTGAAGCAAAAGCATGTATGCTGATACTTTCTTATGGGGTGTGCTAAGGGAAGACAAATATTTGCCATCCTTCAAAAAATTACTCAGACAGAAAAGAAGTCATTTACTTCATAACCCTTTACTTGCATCTTTAATCTTTTTTTAGTTAATTACATCATTCAAATATATTGAAAATATGGAATGTAAAAGAGAAATGTTAAAAGAAAATGACAAAAACAGACACTGTAAAGAGAAAAGAGAAAGGGAGATGAAATTCATTGCACTACTTTATACTCAGTACAGTTCATTTGTTACCTCATTTAATTTTCCCAACAATGTTAGAAAACAGGTATGTTTATACAAATTTTAGCCACAGACTTAGAAAATTTAAAAGTTAAGTGAGTGACAGACTCACTTGCTTCTCCTCATTAAAATAAAAGTTTTCTTACACAAAATACTTGCAATCTGTATTAATTTCTTTGCTTCATAACAACTCCAAAATTTAGCAGATTAAAACACACATTTATTATCTCAGAGCATTTATGGGTCAGGAATCTCAGCACAGCTTAACTGGATCCTCTGTTTTAGGGTCACTCAGCCAAGATATTAGCTGAGCTGTAGTCATCTTAGGGGTCAACTGGAGAAGAAACTGCCTCTAAGTTCAAAGGATTGTTGACAGGATTCAGTTCTTAATGGGCTGTTGAGTTCAGGACCTCAGTTCTTTACTGACTGTTGGCCAGAAGTTGTCCTTAGGTCTTTGATACCTGAAATTCTCCAAGACATCAGTTTGCTTTATCAAATGTGCAAGCTGAGAAGGTACAGCGAGTCTTCTGGCAATATCAAAGTCAGAATCTTTTGTAACCCAATTATGAAAGTGATATTCATCAATGTTGCTGCATTCTATTGGCTAAAAGCAAGTTAATCAGAGAGGAGCCTATCATACAAAACCATGAATACCTAGGGGCAGAAACCACGGGGGCCATCATAGTTTTCCTGACACACAGTTCAATTCAGTAAACCAGACATACAGCAGAAATAAGAAAAGAAAGGAGAAAGACAAAGGTGCAAATTATAGATTATAGGCTATAATGTCTAGTTAGTTATAATCAGTTTTTCTCTGAGGCCACAGCTCCAACTCTTTCTAGGAAACCATGCCACTTTTCTAGAGTCAGAATGTTCCCATTGTTGTGAGTTGTTAAAAAAGGCTAAGTAAAAATACTGAAGTCCTTGAACTCAGGTTGCAAAGTTTAGATTTGATTCAAGATAGGCATTTGGCTGTCTCTGTGAATCTTTAAGAATTAAATTATGAATTATTAGTTCTTAGCATATTCTCAAGGTATCTCTACAGTAGATTGCTTGCAAATAATAGCCCAAAGTTTCTACTCCTTGCATAACTACACTCTTTGCAATGCAACATTGCTATTTCATTCTTCAAGAGGTGGAACCTTGAGTATGGGCTGGCCTTTTGATTTGCTGTAGTCAATAAAAGGCAAGAGAAGTGACAGTGTACTTGTTCTGAGCTAAATCACAGCAGAATTCCACACTTCCCCTGTCTTTATTGGAACTCTAATACCTCCATGAGGATGAGCCCTAATCAGCCTGCTGAAGAATGGAAGACCACATGGAACAGAGCCAAGTCAGCATAGTTGCTGAGGTGAAACACCTTACATGTGATCAGCCCAGCCAAGATAAACAAAGTCAACTAGCTGGTCCTTAACTGACCAAAGACACATAAATGAATCTCGCTCAGACCAACCCTGATCACTAGAACAGCCTGGCCAACTGGTAGACTCATGAGAAATACTAAGTAGTCGTATTAAGCCACTCGTTTTGGGGTGATTTATTATGAAGTAATATTTAAATGGCAATCAGCAAGGTAGTTATATAGAAGGTAAATTATTGAGGGAAGAACTGAATAAAACCATTACTAGAAAAATAATAGTGTGAGGTAAAGAGGCCCTGAGACACAGCAGGAGCACTTAAAAAGACAGCTAACATTTAAGAAGCCAAGTTATAGTAATATTCTGTGAAATTAAGATGTCAATGAAATACTGGGAAATCAGAGCCTTATAATCTAACAGAAAATTTTTCTGAAGACATAATTCAGATATGTGGTCTTGTTATTTTAGTCTCCTTATATTTTTAATAGGTAATTATAAATACTAAAAATAGATACCTTAGAAAGGAAAGACATAGAAGCA
Source organism: Hylobates moloch (assembly GCF_009828535.3). Lineage (NCBI taxonomy): Eukaryota > Metazoa > Chordata > Mammalia > Primates > Hylobatidae > Hylobates > Hylobates moloch. The sequence goes on from NW_026652293.1 coordinate 19,528,660, forward strand.
ATTTTAAAGTAAAATCTCAAATTAGGTACATTTCTCACGTCATCTGTAAGGAGTTTCCATGATACACAGGAAGGACACCCTTCCTATGTGTGTGATGGGTTTTCTGTATTTTCATACAGTAAGACTAGTAATTGAAAGATGATACCATCTAACATGCACTTGAAAATGAAAATGGTCTTAGAATTAGCCTCAAATGGGAAAGGGATCTGAAGGACTATTTAATCTAATAGGTTTCTGTTAAAAGGATTCCCCAGAAGATATTTCTCAGGGCACATAAAAGCTAACACTGGCTAGCTTACCTGATTTTGGCTTTAAATGTTAGTTCTTCCTTACATTTAACCAAAATCCATCTCCTCATAACATCTGTTCATTGATTCTTGCTCTGCCTTCCAGTGCTGTAGCACAATGAATGTAATTGCTCTTTGCCGTGGCAATTTTTCAAATATCTGAAGGCAGCCAGTTCAATCCTACAAAGTATTCTCCTTTTAAAGATTAATAACCCACAATCCCACTTCCTTTCTTATCTCCCATCCAACTAGTTTTAAGTACCTTCAATATTTTAATGGATTTCCCCTAAATAAAATCTAATTAAAACAAAATTAAGCCAAACAAAAATTTTAAATGTAGCACCTATAACTCAAGATAATACTCCAGTTTATACAGAACTTAAGTCAACTAAAATCCTATGTTTGTTTATATGTAGCCTCACCATACCCTCCCTTAATAAGCCTATGTCTGTGAAATTCATAATGGAAGCTAGGTGCAAGGTTTCATCTGTCTCTCTCCCTCTCTCTCTCTCTCTCTCTTTATCATCTATCTTCTATCTTCTTATTTCCTCCTGTAAATTATGCCCCAGGTACCAACTCTTTAACCTAATCTCTTCTTGCTACTGGGTAATCATAAACCTTCTTTCACAATGCCAAAGTCCTTGAATAAATGTTGACCAGTGCAAAGACTATGAAGGACACTTACATAAAATCTCCAGAATCCTTCATCCAGCCTGGCACTGACTCATCAGTAAGCACTTTGGGTACATTTTATCACCTACTATGAAGCAATCTAACTGTGCAGCCATTCTCCCCATTTATCTCAATCTCATTCTCAAGGATGTTACGCTAGATTTGATATTCACCATGTCTACAACACTTCTATGACTGACAATCCCTTGACCAATATGAAAAAACATTAGAATGACAGGTTTTGGTTTTGTTTCATTCATACTATACAAACTGAAACTCTATTAACTGTGACAGAAACTATACAACTTTGAATATTAGAATCTTTATTTTTAAAATTATTAATACTTTTAAATTTTTGTTGGAACCTTTGTGTATATGCATTTTAAGTAGATTTTCATTAGATTACTAATCAAATGACCTCATCACTATCTTCTTACCTCCTTTTACCTTGTTCTATGATTCAGCTACACTAAGATACATTGTTCTCATTAATATTCTGACTCTGTTCATTCTGACCCTCCCAACTGCTGAAAATCCTTCCACTCATAAATAAAATAGGCTGAAGCAGAAATAGGTCTTTGAGGGACCGGACTAATCACCTATAACCCCTTAAATAAGATAAAATGGAAAAATGAACTGTAATCCCAGCACTTCAGCAGGCCGAGGCAGGTGGATCACTTTAGCTCAGGAGTTCAAGACAAGCCTGGGTAACATGGCAAAACCTCATCCCTACCAGAAATACAAAACTTAGCCAGGTGTTGTGGCACATGCCTGTAGTCCCAGCTACTTGGGAGGCTAAGGTGGAAGGACTGCTTGAACCCAGAAGGCTGAGGCTGCACTGAGGCAAGATTGCACCACTGCACTCCAGCCTGGGCTACAAGAGCCCCGTCTCAAAAAAAAAAAAAAAAAAAAACTAGTAAAAATGCAGAATAATGAGAGAGACTTCATATAAGTTTCAATAAAGGATACAAATCAACTCAGATCAATAGATATTTACTAAATGTGTACATTTTAGTGCTGTGAGCTAGGAACAGTCGAGAATATAAAACATGTAGGTGCTGTTTTGTGAGGAAAGACAATACACATAATCATGTGAAGAAGGGGAAAAAAGCTTAAATAACAGCAACAAACAATTATAAAAGAGATGTCACAAGGCATAATATGATTCATTGCCAGATGAATTATTCAGACAATAAAGTTTACAAAAGTTCAGGAAAGGGAGTGCTAACTTCAGGGTAGGGTGGTCAGGTCCATGAAGATGAATGTCAGCTGGTATTGCAACTGGATGAATGGATACACTTTAGACAAGAAGGCAGAGGAGAGGACACTTTGGAAATCTGGCACAGTGTCAGTAAAAGTGTTTGCTGGAATGACTGGAGTGCCAGGCAAACTTTTTTGGAAGGGTTTTCAGAAACTGTCAGGGAAAGGAGAGGAGTCAGTAAGTTCTTGGAGAAGCTAGTGACATATTTTTGGAAAGAAGATTGAGAAAGCTATTTGGAGAGAGGTGAGGATTTGTGAAATGGCTTGGAATGGGAGCAAGCAGAGAACATGAGCTGTGGTAAGTAGGTAGTCTTGTCAGCAGCACAGTCTGGAGTAGCAGAAGATGAGAGAATGAAAAATAAAATAGAGGCAGAGGATGGCACTGGGTTGCTTTTTAAAAAAAGGCAAACAATTCTTCTCTGTTTCATTGTTTGTCTTTTAAAAATAAAGGCAAAAATAAAGTTGATGAGAGATTTCATAGTTTCCTTACTCCTGATTATTTACAGTTTTAGACACCTACTGCTGAATAGACTATCATTGTGTGCCTGGTATTATGGATTCTCGTCCCATGGGGCCTGATAGTGAGAAGTCTGTGCCATGAGCCCAGGGCCAGCAAGGATTCCTCTTTCTCAGACCATGCAGGAAGGAGACGTAAATAAGTAGAGGAGTTAAAGTCAGTCACCAATAGTGGCAAGAGCCATAAAAACATGCCAAATCTAGAGCACAAAGCAATGCTAAGGAGGATGTAAGAGCTGGGAAGACCAGTCACCAACAAAGCACATAGGTGTTTCAGAGAAAACTCTGGCATAAGTGCTGTAATCCATGCTGGCTTTTTTGTTGCCACAGTGGTATGTTCAAAGAACTCGGAATGGGAAGACAGTATTGCCAGTGTGCTGATTGAATCTTCTGACCTTTGAATTCAGATGATATCCTACTGGACCACAGTGTGTCACAGCTCACTTTACAACCTGTGCAAACCTCTTGCTTACCACATAGCCTTGCTGATGTTGCCAGAGGTCGTCCCTCTGGCATTCTTTACCTACTACGTACTCTGTGGCCACTCTGTTGCTTCTTCCCTTCTCTGATTTCCCATGTGCAGAAATCTTTATGGGGCCTAACCCAGCCTCCCTTCTAACTGCTCTGCGCTATAGGGAATGCTGCCTTCCTTCTTAAAGCTCCTTCTTGCACAACTTGTTTCCACACCACAAATTTGGCACTTATCCTAGGCCATCTTATATTCTTATTACCCATTTCATCATATTTATATTCTGTTATTTAAAAATTAAACTTTTCAGTATTATATTTTTATTTATTTACATATCTGTATAGTAGTGCTTAACAAAACATCTTTTCTCTTACAAGTATATATACTTACAACAGTCCAATATGTAATTATACATTATATACTTATGTGTGCATGCACACACATGCACACACACACAATCACTTTTAATGTGTAGTCACCACAAATATCTCTATGAAAAGGTCCTGCATAGAGGAATATGTTTTAGAGATTATGTATGTATTCAAGATTTTTCTTCCCTTCACTTCAGCAGTTCAATTCTAAATAATTATTTATATAGTGAAGTACATAGACTTTAATTTAGCATTTATGAAGTCACTTCTTTTACCAAGTGTTTTCCAAAATGACACTCCTGTTGGTCTTTTCCTAAGATACTCTGCAAATACTTTTTGGTTACTAGACTCTAGCTAAGAAAATAGGCAGGCTTTCAATCAAGATTCTTAGAAGATTGTGTCCTACTGGTGCTTTCAATCAAGATTCTTAGAAGATTGTGTCCTACTGGTGATTAAATTACTGGAGAAGACAATGACAATTAAATTCACCATAGGGTAGGAAGTTGCTAGAATGATTTCAAATTACTGCTAAAAGATTTTGTATGAAAAGCCCATTTCTTAGTCCATTTGGTCTGTTGTAACAAACTGCCATGGACTGTCTGGCTTATAAACAACAGAAATTTATTTCTGAGAGTTCTGGAGGCTGGGAAGTCCAAGATCAAGGTGCTGGCAGCTTCAGTGCCTAGTAAGGGCCCATTTCCTATATATATATATATAGGAAATGGGCCCTTTTTGAAATATATATATATATATATGAAGTCTATATACATATATATATATATGTGGTTATCTTTTCTCTGTCCTCACATGGTGAAGGCGGTGAGGGAATCTCTCCAGAACCTTTTATAAGGGCACTAATCTCATTCATGAGGGCTCCACCCTCATAACTCAATTACCTCTCAAAGGTCCCACCTCCTAATATTATCATTGGGGGTTAATATTTCAACATATGAATTTTGGGGAGAAATAAACATTACATTATAGCTCCATAATCCATGGCATAATTTATATAAATTATGTGTTTCTAATAATGAAGTCTATATTATGTATTTTTCATAACATATGCACATATATGTATTTTTCCAGTAGGCCTATTATTCTAAATCATGAGGAAACATGCAGGAAAATTCAAACAAATGAAAGCCTTATGTTAAAATTGATATGACTAAAAGAGACACAGGAATGTCCTGACATATAGCAGGCTTGGAATGTTCATAATCATCTTTGGTGTAGAACAGATGAGGTACATTCGACAGGATGCTAAGGAACCTGCCACGTGTCTTTTGAATTAATATGTTTCTGCATTATATAGGACACTAAAAGAAGCTGATTATTTAAATGATAGAACTAATTTAATTGTTATGCAAATGTTATATCTATCTAAATTATTTCATAACCAAACAAGTAAAGTTAGACTTGTTTTTAATATTTGGAGAAAACTGAAGCAATATAGTACTAGGAGAAATCCTAGATGTAATGATAATAGAAATAAATATCTATTATTAAAAAAATTGGGCCGGGTGCAGTGGCACATGCCTGTAATCCCAGCACTTTGGGAGGCTGAGGTGGGTGGATCACCTGGCTCAGGAGTTTGAGACCAGCCTGGCCAACATAGTGAAACCCTGTCTCTACTAAAAATACAAAAATTAGTGGGGCATGGTGGCGTGCACCTATAGTCCCAGTTACTCGGGAGGCTGAGGCAGGAGAATGCTTGAACTGGGGAGGCAGAGGCTGTGGTGAGCTGAGGTTGCACCACTGCACACCAGCCTGGGCAACAGAGCAAGACTCTGTCTCAAAACAAAAAAACGAAAATTGTATGATAATGAAACTTATTTGATGATAAAGGATAATATTCAAAATATTTAATAACTCAGAGTATTTCCAGGTATAAAGGTAAGTTGGGCTACTTTTCACTATAATCATATGTAAAAGATATAAATTACTGTAATTTTTAAAGTACATAATTATATAGAGACATTAAATCAAAGAAATGTTTAACAGTCATAGATTCTGACAGAAAAGGGACTATTCCTCACTAGATCTCAATTTTCCTATTTGTAAAATTATGATAAAATATTTGCTCTTTCTTCCTGTCAGGATTTTGGTAAGAATTAAATGATTTTAAAAGAGTATTTTTATACATGTAATTGCATTAATTTTATCATTAATAATTTTTCTACATTGCAATTCAGTTTGTCAATATTATGATAGCATGAAAGCCTCCTCCCCACTGTCCTCTCTTACTATCTCTGTCTTTTCCCCAGGAATTTTTTTTTTCTTTCAATGATTACGATCCTGGGCCCTGGGGATAACATTATGAATGCTACACAGCTGTTTTGAGATGGTTCATTTTATGTGTCAGTTTGACTAGGCTAAGGGATACTCAGATAGATAGCTAATAGAACATTCTAGGAATGTCTCTGAGAGTATTTATAGAAGACATTAGCATTAGAATCAGTAGACTGAATAAATATCCACTCTCACCAATTTGTACCTGAGACCAGATAGGACATAAAAGCAGAGAAAGAGCAAATCATTCCCTCTTCTTGAGCTGGGACATCCAACTTCTTTTTTGAGATATTGGAGCTCCTAGTTCTCAGGGTTCAGGCTCTAGGACTTCTACCAGCGAACTCTCAGTTTTCAGGACTTTGGCCTCAAATAGAGAGTTATACCACCAGCTCCACTGATTCTCAGGCCTCTGGACTCAGACTGAATTAGACCACTGCCTTTCCTGGTTCTCTGTTTGCAGACAGAGTATACTGGAAATTTTGGGCCTCCATTATTGCATGAGCCAATTCCCATAACAAATGCCCTCTTACGTACCTCTCTCTCTCTGTCTCTCTCTCTCTCTCTCTCTCTCTCTCTGTCTCCTATTATTTCTGTTTCTCTGGAGAACCCTGACTAATAAAATTTTCTTCAAAGACCTCTCAAACTACTGGGAAAAAAACAGGGATATTATTTTCCCAACTATTGAAAAATAACAAACCATTCATCAAAATGTATGCTCTTATATCTGTAATGAGGCACTGCCACTGAGAGGAAGCTGCTTATTTGAGAGTTATGTTTCCCAGCCCCCCTTGCATTCTCATATGTCCCTGTTCAGAGAAAGCACCAGGGTGAGGCAAGTGTGAGGTTTAGGAAGCAAAATTTAAGGATGTACTTCTTCTCTAGGTATTTTAAGTGCTGACCCTGCACTTAAATAACCCTGAGAGTGAGTGCCTCTTAAATTTTGTGCCCTAGGCTCACAGCCTCAAACCCTTCACCTACAGAAGGTGAGCAGAAGTAACACAAGTTGCTTCCTGGAGTATTTAAAAAGTGGGTGTGTCTCTCCACTGTTTACCACTGTGTTGTACCTTTTACATCCCCATCAGCAGTGTAAGAAAATTCTACTTTCTCCAAGTCCTGTCAACATTTGGCAAAATCTTTTTCATTTTAGCCACTCTAATAGGTGTGCAGTGGTATCTCATTGTGGTTTTAATTTGCATTTCCCTAATGACTAATGATATTGAGCAACTTTCCATAGGCTTATTTGGCTTCTGTGTATCTTCTGTGTTATTCAAACCTTTCATCCATTCTTTTTTTTATTCTGCTTGTTTTTTGATTCTTTAACTGAGCTTTGAGAATTTTTAAATATTTGGGATACAAGTACCTTATCAGATATGTGATTTATAAATATTTCTCACAGCCTTTGTTTTTTCTTTTCATTCTCTTAACAATGTCTTTACAGATAGGTTTTTAATTTTAATGAAATCTAACTTATCAACTCATAATTTTATATATCATTCATTTGGTGTTATAGCTAACAAATCTTCATCTAATTCAAGTTCACAAAAGTTTTCTACAATCTATTCTTCCACAATTTTCATAATTTTTGGTTTTATATTTCTATGTATCATCCATTTTGCATTGATTTTTTATATACAGTGTATGAAACACATTTTTTCTTTTTATATATTGATTTCTAATTGTTCCAGCACCATTGGTCAAAAAGACTTTCTTTACTGAGTTGCTTCTGTACCTCTGTGGAAAATCAGTTATCCATGTTTGTGTGGGGCTAGTTCTGTACAGTCTATTCTGTTCCACTGATCTATTTGTATATGCCAATGTCCCACCACAATGCCTTAATTGTTGTACCTGTTCAGAAATTCTTGATTTCAGATAGTGTTAATCCTCCAGATTTGCTCTTTTTCAAAGTTGTTTTGGCAATTGTGAATTATTTTCTTCATTTCTACATAAATATTAGAATCAGTTAACCAATTTCTTTTAAAACCTAATGCAATTTTGATTAAAGGTCCATGTATTCTATGGATCAACTTCGAGAGAATTTATCTCTTAACAATGTTGAGTTTTCTGATCCATGAACACAGTAATCTCTCTATTTATTTAGGTAATTTTATTTGTCTTAATTAAGAAAAATTTTAAGAATTTTTTAGAATATACACCTTTTTCTTTAATTATTTTATGAACTTGATAAACTTTCAGTATTCAGACTTAAGTCTCATTCTATGTTAATATTCTTCTCATATTTACTTACAGCTTTTTTCCATAAGTTTCATTTTTTTCCACTAAAACTCCCAGCTTTTATATCATAGGTATACTAGCTATCTCCTCCTATCTTTATATCTCCCTTTTGATATCCATAATTTTAAGGTTCAATGCTTAGTTTCAAATACTGCTTTCACATGATTTTCCGGGCCACTGATTTGGGCCTCAAAAGTGACTTTTATTCTCACCGTTATTAGTTTGAAAATTATGTTTTATACTTCTAGGAAGCTTTTTTGTGTTTTGTCTTTCATTTTTAGGTTTGATTCTCCTGTATCCCTTCCAGTAAGACTGCTAGAAGTGTTAGTGACTTTCTCTGTCTAAGGAGGACTTTCTCTAGCTATCCCTTCACATGTATTGTGATTTTATTTTCTCTCACTATTAGGTTTAAGGTCTAGCTCCTAGAGCTATCTAAGCAGTAGAATTCTGGTGAGAAGCATACACTTTGGGCTCTGCACTTGAAGACTGTTGGTACAGTAGCAGGTCGAGAGCTACTCTCCAAATGAGGCACCAAAAGGAAACTATTTCTGCTTCCATGTCTCTCTGAGCATTCTTAAATGCTGTAGCAGAGAGACTAAGCTCACTTATTTAGTACATCCTCATATCCCTAGAAGCAAGGAAAAGAAGACACACTGTCCTATTCATACCATTGACGATTACATTTTTATATAACAACTAATACTGTGTACTTTTTGCCCTCTCCCGCTCTTTTTCTCTGGGTCATGATTTCAAGGATTTTCTCATTTTGTCTGTTTTAAAATGACCAGTGCTTTATTTAGTAAATTTGTTTTGCTATTTTTTTTTTCCATTTTCATTTGGCAGAACTTGAGTATTTTTCCCCAAATATATATTAATACTTGGTAAAAATACTCAATCATTACATTTCCAAATTCTGTTACAACTGCTTCTCTCATAATAGGATTCCAAGAATATAAACTCTTATTTTTGTAATTCTGTCAAATTTGAAAAAAATCTTCTGGTTTCTAACATTTCAGAGCAAAAGCCCATAGCTGATGTAATTCTATTTTCTATTGTAATATATTTCATTATTTTTTAATTTTTTTACTTTTGATTTATGTGGGTGCATAATAGGTGTCTATATTTATGGGGTATATGGGATATTTTGATAAGGCATATAATGTGTAAAAAAAATCACATCAGGATAAACAGGGCACCCATCACCTGAAGCATTTAGCCTTTGTGTTACAAACAATCCAATTACAATTTTTAGCTATTTTTAAATGTACAATTAAATTATTATTGACTATAGTCACCCAGTTATACTATCAAATATAAGATCTTATTCATTCTTTGTATTTTTTGTACCCATTGAACATCCCCACATCCCCTCTTACCTCCACTACCCTCCCAAGTCTCTCATAACCACCCTTCTGCTCTCTATCTCCATAAGTTCAATTATTTTAATTTTTAGCTCCCACAAATAAGTGAGAACATGTGATGTTTGTCTTTCTGTGCCTGGCTTATTTCACTTGAGATAATGATTTCCATTTTTATCCATGTTGTTGCAAATGACAGGATCCCATTTTTTTATGGCTGAATAGTACTCTATCATGTATAGGTACCACATTTTCTTTATCCGTTTGTCTGCTGATGGACACTTAAGTTGCTACCAAATCTTGGCTATTATGAATAGTTCTGCAATAAATATGAGAGTCCTAATATCTCTTCGATATATTGATTTCTTTGAGGATATGCCAAGCAGTGGGACTGCTGGTTCATATAATAGCTCCATTTTTAGTTTTTTCAGGAACCTCCAAACCATTATCCATAGTGGTTGTACTAATTTACATTCCCACCCTCAGTGTACAAGAGTTCCATTTTCTCCAAATCCTCACCAGCATTTTTTTTGTCTGTCTTTTGGATAAAAGCCATTTTAACTGGGCTGAAATAATATCTTATTGTAGTTTGGTTTGCATTACTCTGATGATCCCTGACATTAAGCACCATCCCACATATCTGTTTGCCATTTGTATGTCTCCTTCTGATAAATGTCTAGGCAGATAGTTTGCCCATTTCCTAATTGGGTTATCAGATGTTTTTCCTATAGAATTGTTTGGATTCCTTATATGTTCTGGTTATTAATCTCTTGTCAGATAGATAGTTCGCAAATATTATCTCCCATTCTATAAGTTGTCTCCTCGTTATTTGATTGTTCCTTTGCTGTGCAGAAGCTTTTTAACTTGATGCGATGCCATTTGTCCATTTTTGCTTTGGCTGCCTCAGCTTGTGGAATAGTACTCAAGAAAATCTTGGTCCAGACTGATGTCTTGGAGTGTTTCCCCAGTGATTACTTTTAGTAGTTTCACAGTTTCACGTATTAGATTTAAGTCTTTCATCCATTTTAATCTTTGTATATGGTGAGAAATGGGGGTCTAGTTTAATTCTTCTGCATATGGATATCCAGTTTTCTCAGCACCATTTATTTAAGATATTGTCCCTACCTCACAGTATGTTATGGCCCCTCTGCTAAAAATGAGTTTCCTGTAAATGTATGAACTTGTTTCTTGGTTCTCTCTTCTGTTTCATTGGTCTTTGTGTCTGTTTTTATGCCAGTATCATGTTGGTTACTATGGCTCTGTAGTATAATTTGAAGACAGGTCATGTGATTCTTCCACTTTGGTTCTTTTTTCTCAGGATAGCTTTGGTTATTTTGAATCTCTTGTGATTCCATATACATTTTAGGATTATTTTTTCTATTTCTGTGAAGAATGCCATTAGGATTTTGATAGATATTGCATTGAATCTATAGATTGCTTTGGGTAGTATGGATATTTTAACAATATCAATTCTTCCAATCCATCAACATGGAATACATTTCCATTTTCTGTTTTCTCTTCAATTTCTGTCACCAATGTTTTATAGTTTATATTATAGAGACCTTTCACTTCTTTGGTTAAGTAAATTCCAGCTATTTCATTTTATTTGTAGCAATTGTAAATGGGATTACTTTTTTTTTCCAGATTGTTTGCTTTTGGCATATAGAAATGCTACTGATTTTTGGCTGGGTGCAGTGTCTCACACCTGTAATCTCAGCAGTTTGGGAGGCTGAGGTGGGTGGATCACTTGAAGTCAGGAGTTTGAGACCAGCCTGACAACATGGTGAAACCCCATCTCTACTAAAAATACAAAATTAGATGGCCATGGTGGCGCATGTCTGTAATCCCAGCTACTCAGGAGGCTGAGGCAGGAGAATTGCTTTAACCTAGGAGGCAGAGGTTGCAGCGAGCCAAAATTGAGCCATTGCACTACAGCCTGGGCAACAACAGTGAAACTCTGTCTCAAAAAAAAAAAAAAAAAGCTACTGATTTTTGTATGTTGACTTTGTATTCTGCTGCTTTACTGAATTTATCAATTCTAGTAGTTTTTCAGTGGACTCTTTAGGTTTTTCCAAATATAAGATTATATTGTCTGTAAACATGGACAGTTTGATGTCTTTCTTTCCAATTTGGATGCCTTTTATTTCTTTCTCTGGAATTGCCAGTCCTATGATGAATAACAGTGGTGAAAGTGGGCATCCTTGTCATGTTCCAGATCTTAGAAGAAAGGCTTTCAGCTTACCCCATTCAGTACGATACTAGGTACGGGTCTGTTTTATATAGCTTTTACTATGTTGAGGTATGTTCCTTCCATACCCAGTTTTGGAGGTTTTTGAAATAAAAGGATATTAAGTTTTATCAAATGCTTTTTCAGCCTCAATCGAAATGGTCATATGGCTTTTGTCCTGCATTATGTTGATCTGATGTATCATATTGATTCATTCGCATATGTTGAACCATTCTTGCATCACTGGGATAAATCTCACTTGGTCATGATGAATGATCTTTTTAATGTATTGTTGAATTTTGTTTACTAGTATTTTGTTGAGGGTTTTTGCATCAGTGATAATCACAGATATTGACCTGTTGTTTTCTTTTTCGGATGTGCCATTGTCTGATTTTTGTATCAAGGTAATACTGGCCTCACAGAATAAGTTTGGAAGTATCCCCTCCTCCTCTATTTTTCAAAATAATTTGAGTAGGATTGATATTAGCTCTTCATTAAATGTTTGGTATAATTCGTCAATGAAATTAACAGGTCCCAGGCTTTTCTTTACTGGGCGAATATTTATTATGTTTTTCTATCTCATTACTTGAAATTGCTCTGTTCAGGTTTTGGATTTATTTGTGGCTCAATCTTGCTAAGTTGTACGTGTCTAAGAATTTGTCTATTTATTCTAGGTTTCCTGATATATTGGCATATAGTTGTTCATAGTAGTCTGTAATGATCCTTAGAATTTCTTTGGTATCAATTGTAATGTCTCTTTTTACATCTCTGATTTTATTTGTGTCTTCTCTCACTTTTTCTTCATTAGTCTGACCATCTTTTCAAAAAACCAACTTTTCATGACTCTTGTATTTTCTTCTTCTTTTTTCGGCAAAAGTCTTGCTCTGTCACCCCAGTGTCGCCCCAGGCTGGAGTGCAGTGGCACAATCTCAGCTCAAGGCAACCTCTGCCTCCTGGGTTCAAGTGATTCTTGTGTCTCAGCCTCCCAATGTAGTTAGGACTACAGGCATGCATACCATACCCCTCTAATTTTTGTATTTTTAATAGAGATAGGTTTTTGCCATGTTGGCCAGGCTGGTCTGGAACTCCTGGCCTCAAGCAATCCACCTACTTCAGCCTCTCAAAGTGCTGGAATTACAGGCATGAGCCACCATGTCAGCCTGTTTTCTTCATTTTAATTTCATTTATTTTTGCTCTAATCTTTATTATTTCTTTTTCCTACCTTTGGGTTTGGTTTGCTCTTGCTTTTTAGTTCTTCAAGATGCATTGTTAGGCTGTTTATTTGAAGAATTTCTTCTTTTTTGATTTAGGTACTCATAGCTATAAACTTCCCTCTTAGTACTGTTTTTGCTATATCCCATATGTTTTAAGATGTCGTATTTCCATTATTTGTTTCAAGAAATTTTCAATGTCCTTCATAATCTTCTCATGGACCCATTAGTCATTAAGGAGCACATTGTTTAATTTCCTTGTTTTTATAATTTCCAAAATTTCTCTTACTGATTTCTGGGTTTATTTTATTGTGGTCAGAGGAGATACTTGATATTATTTCAGTTTGTTTGACTGTTTTAAGACTTGTTTTGTGGACTAATATGTGGTCTATCCATGAGAATCATCCATGTGCTAAGGAAAAGAATGTGTACTATGAAGCTATCGTATGATATGTTCTGTAAATATCTATTAGGTCCATTTGATCTATAGTATAGAATAACTCCATTTTTTTGTTGTTGATTTTTTTTCTGGAAGATCTGTCCAATGCTGAAAGTGGGGTGTTGCAGTCTCCAGCCATTACTGTATTGGGATCTAAGCTCTAATCATATGTGCCTTACATATATATATATATATATATATATATATATATATATATATATACACACACACACACACACACACTCACATATATATACATACATATATATTTCATATTTCATTTATCACCCATACATATATGTGTGTGTGTGTATATATGTGTGTGTGTACACATATGTGGGTGATCCAGTGTTGGGTGCATATATATATATTTACAATTGTCATATTGTCCAGCTGAATTGACCCTGTTATGATTATATAATGACATTCTTTATCTTTTTATAGTTGTTGTCCTCACATTTAGTCTGATATAAGTATAGTTACTCCTGCTCTTTTTTGATTTACATTAACTCTTAGATTTGCCCTTTTGAGGCTATTTTCTAGATCTTGTAAGCATGCTTTATTCGTTGTTTTTCTTTCTTTTCCTCCCTTATTATGTATTTTTAAATAGGCAGTCTTCAAGCTCACTAGTTCTTTCTTCTGTTAGTCAATTCTGCTATTAAGATACTCTGAAGCATTCTTCAGTATGTCAATTACATTTTTCAGCTCCAGAATTTCTGCTTGATTCTTTTTAAATATTTCAATGTCTTCGCTAAATTTATCTGATAGGCATCTCAATTCCTTCTTTGCGTTGCCTTGAATTTCTTTTTTTTTTTGTTTCTCAAAACAGTTATTTTTGACTTCTCTGTCTTAAAGGTCACATATCTCTATCTCTCTGGGATTGATCTCTGGCGCCTCATTTAGGTCACTTGGTGAGGTCATGTTTTCCTGATGGTCTTGATGCTTGCGTATTTGTTTCAGTGTCTGGGTGTTAAAGAGTTAGGTATTTACTGCAGTCTTTGCAGTCTGAGCTTGTTTGTACTCATCCTTCTGTGAAGGCTTTCCAGGTATTTGAAGGGACTTGGGTGTTGTGATCTAAATTTTTGATCACTACAGCTGTACAGAGAGCACCTAAAGCCCAATAACTCTGTATTTCTTGCAGACTTGTAGAGGTAACACCTTGGTAGTCTTAATTTAGATCTGGAAGATTCTCTGGATTGCCAGGCAGAGACTCTTGTTCTCTTCTCTTACTATCTACCAAACAAATGGAGTGTCTCTCTCTCTCTGTGTGTGTGTGTGTACTGAGCTGCCTGGAGCCACAAAAGGGATGAAATAAGTACCCTTATGGCCACCACCACCGGGACTGCACAGGGTCAGACCAGAAATGAGCACATCACTAGGTCTTGCCCAAGGCCAGCTGTAACCAGTACCTGGCTACCATCTATGTTTGCTCAAGGTCCCAGGGCTCAACAATCAGCAGGTGGTGACACTAGCCAGTCCTGTGTTCTTCCTTTCAGGGCAGTGAGTTCCACTGGGCACCAGGAAAGTCTAGAAATGCTGCCCAGTTGGCAAGGCTTAAAGCTGGAAAACTTAGAAGTATACTAGATGTTCTATTCTATTGCAGCTAAGGTGGCACTAAAACCACAAGACAAAGTCCTTTCTGCTCTTTGCTCCCCTTTCCCCAGCTAGAGGAGTTTCTTCCATGTCCACCACTACCACAGGCCAACAGGAGTGCAGCCAGGTATCACCAATATTCACTTAGGGCCCAAGGGCTCTTTAGTTAGCTTATTTTTAATGCTGCTAGGCCTGAGACTCACTCTTCAGGGCTGGGCTCTCTGGCCCAGTGTAGGTCTAGAAATGCCATCCAAGAGCCAAGGCCTAGAATCTAAGATCCCAAGAACCTACTTGGTGTTCTTCCCTACTGTAAAAGAGCTGGTACCTAAGCTGCAAGACAAAATCTCCTTTATTCTTTCCTCTCCTTTTCTCAAGCTGAAGGAGTCTCTCATCATATCCATCACAGCTGTGAAGATGCTGTGTCACACCTGAAGCTAGCACATCTCAAAGTCCCACTCAAAAATCATAGCATATGCTGCCTGGTTACCATTGCTGATTATGCAGGGTCCAAGAGTTCTTTAGCCAGCAGGTAATGAATTCTGCCAGGAGTGGGTGGTTCCCTTCAAGGCATTGGGTTCCTTTCTGACCCAGGGTATATTTAGAAATGTCATCTGTGAACTAGAGCCTGGAATGGAAGCCTCAAAACTCTGTCTGTTGCCCTATTCTAATGTGGTTGAGCTTGTATCCAAGTTGCAAAACAAGTCCTCTTTACTCATCCCTCTCCTTCCCTCAAGCAAAGGGAAGCATTCTGTTTTGGATCTGGGGTTGGGAGAGGAATGAAACAGTCCCTCCTTTAGCTGCCCCAGCTGGCTTCTCACTAGGTCAGGTGCCCCCCAAGTCCACTGGCTCCAAGTCCAGCACAGCACTAGGACATGCCTAGAAGTTGCAGTTCCTGCCAGACCCAGATAGCCTTTTCATATTTATTTAGGATTCCAGAGCACTTTAGCCCATAGTGTTGTTGCTTGCCAGAACTCAAGTTCCAACTGCTGGGATGAGTGATTCCCCTCTGGCTATGGCAGGTATAAATGTCCCCCTGTGGGCATTGACTGAGTTCTGCCCAGTGTTGGCAGCACTAAGTTTCAATACAAATTCCCACAATTGCTGCACTCTCCTCCTCCCCAAGTGCACAGCAGATTCTCTCTTCATGCCACACTGCTGTTGCCAAGGAATGGGGAAGTAACGTTGGTAATTCAAGATTGTCTTCCCTACCCTCTTCAGTGCCTCTTTTAGCAATATGAAGCTCAATTCAGGTAATATGAACATATACCTGATTTTTGGTCCTTATGAAGGTGCTTTTTTATGTAGATAGTAGTCAAATTTGGTGTTCCTGCAGGGAGGATAATCACTGGAGGCTTCTATTTGGCCATTATGTTCTACCTGCTCCTATTAGTTTTAAAATGATGTTAGAAGTCATAACATTTGCAAGACTATTTATGTGTCCATTTCTGAATTAATCTCTTTCATCAACTAATAAAAACTTTTATTCTGACAGGTTCTCTCAGAAACATTTTCTCTTATAATTCTTTGATTAATGAACTTTTTCCAGTCTTTTATTTCTTGCCCTATTGTTTGGGCTAATTTTCTAGGGTGTATCTTCCAAAAATTAGTTTTTTGCTTAATAATGAAAAATTCTGTGGGGGTGGGTGCAGGGTGAAGAAACAGAAATAACTCGTGAAGTTGATTTTCTGAATTCCTAGTCTGTTGTCCATTTTACACCAAATTTACAGATCCAATTACTTATTCCTTTTGATTTATGGTATATTATATCACTGGCTGTGCTAATTCTCCCTCATTGAATTTATTTTTTGTTTTAATTTCCAATTTTATTCCTTTGCGCCCTTATACAACTAGTCTAAAATATTTTGTGTATTATCTTTTTTTCACTCAGTTATTTATTTTGAATAGTTTAACACAGTTTGGTGGAGACACATTGTGGGGTTCTTAGGCTCTTGACCCCCTAATGATTCATTAAAAATCACTGACATGAAGCAGATCGATAGAAGAAAAGACATACAGCTTTACTTAATCTGTATACATGGGAGCCTTCAGAGTGAAGATCCAATTTTCCAATGAGTTACAGAAACATATATACCATCCTAAGGCCCCAGTAAATAATGCAGACTGAAGACCATTGCCAGAAATAGGTAAGACAGGTTTAGTGGCAAGACAGGTTAAGAGGGCTTGAAAGAAAGAAGAAGCTTGGCTAGCAAAGATGGCCTTGTCATAGAGATGAAGAGTTCCACAAAGCAAAAAAAAAAAAAAAAAAAAGGCAGTAAATGTGTTTCTCCCCCCTGGACTTTAAAAGGTCTCAGACTCAATGTCTCTTGGATCCTGGGAAGGACATAGAAAGGGAAAGTAGGGATGGCTACATTAGTAGTCTGTACAGATGCAAATTTCCCCCACTTAACAGAACTTTGCAAATATACTTCTATCAGGATGACCAAGTTGCAGCTACTTCAAAATATGTCAAAGAAATATATTTTGGAATAAAATATTTTAATTGCCTCCAGTCCTCACTTTGACACTTTAAAGAAGTTTAACATATCAGAAGCCAAGGTGATAGATTGGGAGAGATTTGGGTTACAGGATGTGAGACAGAGTTAGACAAAGGAGTAGAATGACAAATTGGGATCAATAGAAAGGACCCAATTTAAATATATCATCCCATATCATCTTTAGTCAATCTCTTAGTCCTGAGAATAGATCAGTTAAGTTAAACAGTTGTGTCCCATTCCAGGAGGTAACATTGCAGATGGGCTAGGCCTCTGCATATGATGCAAACAATCATATCTCTAATAAGACACATTTCTATAGAAACAGAAGTATAAACAAAAGTTAATGTCTGGAGCAGTCTATACACTAGGTTTTCTAGAGTCTCTGAGGCATCTTCAGATTGCAGTGGCAATCTAACAGATTCTTCTGGACTGTAGTTTAAACCAGGCCTTCAAATGCACTTTCTGAGAAGCCCTTAATCAGCACACAGGCAAAAAGGTTGTTTATATATAAGTTCTGTTATTTTCTCCCAAAGTTTATCTAGCTTACATTTGCAGAGCTTTAAGAGAAGCAGTTTTAATTTCTAGGTCTTTCAAGTCAGAAAAATGGGAGAGAAAAGAAATTGAAAACATTAGTTTGGAGACTTGTAGCCAGGAAAAAAATTCAGGATTCAGTTCAAATTGTAGAAAATAATAAAAACTGAATACCAATGGCCAAGACTAGAATCTAATTACAAGTGTACATAGTTTCTTTTGAAACACAATTTTTCTCTAATTCTCCAATTTTGCTAAACACAAAATCATAGTCGGACCAATTTGCAAAATAAGTTTTAATTCTGTTATACCTGGCCTAATTATTTGCACAAAGTGCAACAAGAATAATTATTTGCCATCTAGGCTATTTTTTAAATTGGCTTTGCTGGAACGTTTTTTTTTCCATAATGAATCCAAAATTATATCTTTTAGAAGCCTCAAGCCCAGGCAACGATTTATCTGTCCTTGCAGATATCTGCATAAATTGGGAGAATTCCTCTTTTGGGGGACCTAAGGTAACTTGAGGCTCCTGGGCCTGTCAGAAAGTAAGATTCTTTACTTGCCATGAGTAAGTAAAGGATAAGGTATGAGGCCAGTTTTAACAATGGGATTTTATCAGCTCTATAAAGTCAATTTCAATTCCTCAAAGCAGCTTCCTCATACTGAAAACATGCCATTCTAGTCAAAGCCTTGGTAACATAATTGGCGCCTTCAATTTTGACCTGTTACAGTAGAAAACAGATTCTTACTGAACTTATGCAAATAACTACATTGCCATAAATTAAGAATACCAAACAGTTTTTCCAAGTTCTGGAGAAATTAGGTAGAAAGAAAGAAATACGCTTCAAATTTTGGTCATAAGAATATACTTTACCCAAATGTTAAAAGCTGTAAATAGCTTAAAAGTAAAAAGTTTTCTTGACTTGTAAAAACAAAGCTAAAAAAAATCAATGTTTCAAATAAAAGGGTCATTGAAAGATTATTTCAGTCATCTATTAGTTCAGTCCATGCAATTAACTCCTGCTCTGCTCATGATTGGGCCAGCAATCCTCATGAATACATTAGCTCTCCATTAGAGTCTGAAGTTTTTCTCTCTATTCCAATGGCAAAATCTCCAAAGTTATTGGAAACCTGCATTCAAGCATATCCATCAGATTCCAATAGCTGATTATAAACCATCTTTTGATAAGGATCAAAGTAAAACAACAATAGTAGATGACAGAAGTCTTAGAGTGGCCATGGTCAAAGACACAATTGACAAGAAAATCTGGTTGTTTATGTAGCATATAACAATTTAACACAGTAATTATAATTACTACTGATAATGCATACTAAGGCATATCAGAGTCATAGGAATCACATGCAATTTTGTAACATACAAACCTTGTTATGGGTGGTTACTGGCACTCAAACCTCAATTAACCTAGGGCGCTTGGGGCCATTGATTTCCCTGTGCAGAAGTCAGGGGATGAGACACTCATGAGTAGGAGATTTAGATGCCCTGAGACCCCTTAAGAAACCAAGGGCCCAAGACTCCCACCCAGCCCTGGCCTAGGATCCCTTTCGGAGCTTAGGAGCCTCATGTCCGGGGTGGTCTGTGGATATGGAGCCTGCCTCTAGCGCACCCCAGGCTGCCTAGGCCGCCAGGCCCACCCAGAATGGCGGGAGCCCAGCCTGTGGCTGGCTCTGCATCAACAGCCACAACCTGGTGCTGAATTCTACTATCTGCCATGTACCATTCTGATGGGGAAAACAAATTTAAAACACTTGGGAATTTATGTCTCTGATGGGTCAGGTTGCACTGTTCCATAAAAAAATAAAAAAATAAAAAAAATAAATATATATATCCCACAGAAAGTCAAACATTTCCCATTTGAAAATGCTTTCTGTCTAATTTTAACATATCATATAAGCCCAATATGTCTTTCTTGGGCTTCAGGGGACTTTATATCTAAAAACAAATGAGGTCCAAGAGACTGAATTTAGAATTTGATTTTAGAAAGTTTCTCAAATATCAATGGTTTTAAACACTTCATATCACAAAATAGAATAACAGGTAATATAAAATAAGTCTTTCATTTAACCAAGATGATAACCCAAAAATTTCAATTAAGGAAAAACCTTACTTTTTTATATAGAGGAGATTCACTTTCCAAAACAGTAAGACCAAATAAAAGCAGCATAAGGCCAACTAAATCCATTTCCCTTTCTCTCCTCTTTTTTTTTTCCTTTTGCAGCTTACTGAAAAGGTAAACAAAAATCTTTCACTGTCTCTCAATATTACAGCTTATTCAAGAGAAAACCAAATTTTACCTTCTATAGTGTATTATTAATGCTAAAGCTAATTTTTAATAAATCCTTATAAATAAATTCAATTTTAATCAGTTGAGTCATAAGATTTCAACTGATTTCTAAGATTTGTAAGATTTCTACAAACCTTTTATACCTTTTCATAATTTTCTATAAAACAGCAGATCAATGCTCCAAGAAAACCCAGTTATTTCAATCCAGGGGCCTAGATTATGGCCCTGCATCAGTGTGCTTTTTATTTAAAGTTTAATTTATAGAAAAATGAAATAATCCTCTTTAAATTTTAACCAGCCTGCTCACATACAGAATTCCTTTGACAAGGTCAGTCTTCCACAAAGCTTCTACAACTTGCTTGAAACTTTAATTTTGTCCTATTATTCTTTATCTTAAAACAATCCTTAAACACCTCTAGATAAAATTACTCTCTCTTAAAAAGAACCACACTCCCACATCTTCTTTTAACATTTTCTTACCAAAAACAAATCCTACCTCTTTAATACACTTTGTATGTGTCTAGTAGTTTTAATTACATACATAATTGTAATGTTAACTTAAGAGTTAGTAACTCCTATTCCTAGTGAGAAACCTAGGAGGTAAGCAATTTTAATTATGTACCAGCTGCAGAGCCAAGGGCAAAAGACAATGCCTGGAGCTAGTCTGCATCGTATTCTAAAGGCTCAAACCTAAGGACATAAGTTTGTAGATAAGTTAAGCAAGTGTCAGAAGCAAAGTTTTATATCTTAAAACATCTAGTAGAGACAGTGACTAATCCAGACCAAATGTCTAAATTCTGAAGCTGTTTCTACTTTATCTTACCAATAATTTAAATACAATCTTTATTTACCAAAAATTAATAAAATAACGTGAACTTGAAAAGCACTTTGGCTTATTTACTTAATTTATGAGTAAGTCAATTTGATACCCATGTATACAGTACATAGACATATACTGATGTATACATAAAGACATACACCAAAATAAGGCCTTTCTAGTTTTGATTTTTAAATTTTAGCCACGAGACAGATAAACTCACTAGTTTAAAGGACGGTTGGATTAAATTGTGAAAAGGTTAAAGTTTATCTGCCTCACAAGGCCATGGTCAATGCCCTCACTGAGGTTTGGAGAAAACAGGGTTGCAAATTTATGTCTCAAACCAAAGAAAGAGAGAAAAAGCTTGGGTGTGTTAGAGGAAGATTAAAAATGGATACCAAGGCAACACAAAATCATAGAATTCTGTCTACCATAGAATTTTATAAAAGCAATTTTATTTACATAGGTATTTAATTTAGCCTCCATCTTTTAATTGGACCACTGAGCTCAGAGCAGACCCACACTGAATCTTGAGTCCCCAAAGAGAGAGAACTGCCACAGAACCAGACCACATCATGCTTTTACAGTGCACTATGTTTCAAAGACATTTTTCTAAGCATTTAAACTGCATACTTTCTTGTCTAAAACATGCAAAGAGTAGCCCTTAGAGTAATAATTATTTATTGTAAGCAACTACCACTAGCCATCTCTGAAAGTATATCTATTACCTAGCTATTACATATACGAAGGTCTAAAATTTTCTCAAAATGTAAAGTACTTTCTGATATCCCCAAAAGCCAGAAAGATTAGATAATGCAATAAAAAGGAGAGGAGTTTTTAGACCTGAGTGGAACCTGTCTGCTTACAAATCTTGGGATTCCATGAGGAAAAATAGAGGCTCCTCTCAATCATGGGGGCCTGACACCTTTTCAGTTTTTCCCAAGGAATCTCAGGCTGTTAGAAATTCATTTCGTTTTTTTTGTTTGTTTTTTTAGGTCCCACATATGGCATAGAGTGTGGCAAGTAGAAAGAGAAACAAGCAGAAGTAGACAGTTAAACAGAGTTCAGTTGACTGAGAAGTTTTTACAGAGTGAGAACAGAGGCCTAAAATTATATATGTCATATGTAATTTTATATGATATATATATGTGTGTGTGTGTATACACGTGTGTGTGTATATATGTCCTAAATAATCCATTTTAATTAAGTCATATTTTGACTATAGAGCTCTTTAAAAATTCTTTCAATCCCTTATTACTAGATTTTAGCAAGGACAAGCATATGATCTTTCTGCCTTTTGAACTTCTTTACCAAACATAGCCTCCCAAATGAAACCCATATGCCTTAACTAAGGTTTGACTTAACCATGGCAATTTTTTTCTCAAGAGAATTCGGAAGGCTAGCCATGGCACTATTATATGTCTTTTTAAGAATTTAATCCTCCCATCGATTGTCTAGAATAAGAGATCTCTAAAATATTTTCTATCTTTTGGCCATTGACAACTAGAATTTTCAATGGTATAATTTATTCCAATAGTGACTCAATCCAAAAGTCTTTTTAAAGCCTCAGTGGTAGTTTTCCATGCTTTTATCATATACCTAGAGAGGGCATAGAGGAGACATACCCACGATGCCCAAAAATTTATTGTCAGAAGTAAACTTCAGATAGTAAAAGATGAAAAAAGACCCACAGATGTCGGGCCTTTTAAAACAAAACTCCTCTAATCGCTTGACATGTTCAGTATGAAAAGTGTGCTCCTTAAAATATTATGTCTCAGACTCCCAGTTCTTTCATACATAAACCAAAAAATTCACACCCTCTGGATAGTGGAGACTAAGAAAGAGTACACCCACAGAGTCAGAAAGCCAAGCTTCCAACACATAAAACAACATGAAAGGGAAACCTCATCTAGTTTTTATGTCAGGGACCCACAGCATTTGTCTTAATAGACATTGGTCTAGTAAGAACTGCAAAAAACTGAGCAGTCGGCCGGACATGGGGGCTCATGCCTGTAATCCCAGGACTTTGGGAGGCTGAGGCAGGCGGATCACGAGGTCAGGAGAGCGAGACCATCCTGGCCAACATGGTGAAACCCGGTCTCTACTAAAAATATAAAAATTAGCTGGGCATGGTGGTGCTTGCCTATAATCCCAGCTACTCGGGGGGCTGAGGTGGGAGAATCACTTGAACCTGGGAGGCAGAGGTTGCACTGAGCCAAGATCACGCCACTGTACTCCAGCCTGGTGACATGGTGAGACTCCATCTCAAAACAAACAAACAAACAAAAAACCAAAACTGAGCAGTCTGCAAGGCTGGCTAGAACAGCGGCATGTAGGGGTTCTAGGTCCATCTTCTACCCTACGGTACTCCTCTTTACAACAGAATTACACAAAAAACAAAGGAAAATGGCAACAACAAAAGGCCTTTTCTGAGACAAAAAGGGGCCAAACAATATAAATATTCATATTCCAAAGTGCCAAAAGTACACCAGAGTCATTACAACACAAGATTAGTCATACAAATCCTTTTGTCACATTAATCAAAACCTTGCAGATGAGACAGTAATTTTTACCATCTACTCAGCTGGAGTGCAATGAGAAAGACAGGCCAGGAGCCTGGCAGGTAAGAAATTTTTACCCCTTTGCCAGCAGATCAGCTTCCTGGTTTCTCTTCACTGCACCATCCAGAAGGGAAGAACAGTTTTGATAATCGCCTGGCTTGTTCCACTATACTGTGAGGTTCATAGGCTCTTGGCCCCCTAAAGATTTGCTAACCATCACTGACATGAGGCAGATTGATTGATAAGAGAAAAACATACAAATTTATTTCACATGTATACAAGGGTGCCTCAGAATAAAAACCCAAGTGCCCAATGACAAACAGAAACTTATATATTATCCTGAGGCCACAGTAAATAATACAGACTCAAGAGCATGGCCAGATACAAGTAAGTCAGCTTTAGTGGCAAGACAGGTTAAGAGAGAGAGAAAGGAAGAAGCTTGGCTAGAAAAGGTAGCCTTAAGATGTTGGTGAAGCTTCCCTGAGACAGCATATAGGGTAAATATTTCTTTTTGAACCTTAAAAGGTGTCAGAGTCTCCTGGATCCTTGGAAAGGCATAGAAAAGGAGGTAGGGGGTATGGCTGCATTAATAGAGATTCTCTACAGATGCAAACTTCCCTCACTTAAGACAGCTTTGCCAGGCCACTTTTGTCAGGATGGCCAAGTGGCAGCCACTTCAAAATATTTCAAAGAAATATATTTTGGGGTAAAATATTTTACTTCTCTTCAACATTAATCTGGAATGGCCTCAATACTAGTTTATGGATGCTAATGGAAGTCATCTGATGAAATCAGTGAAATGTAAGACAAAGTGGTTTTAAAAAACAGGAAGTATTCTTAAGAGTATGTCTTTGAAACTGCAAGTCTTTTTTTTCTTCTCTAATTCTGTGCCCTTTGTGAAACAAAAGTAACTAAAACAGGTTTCGATCAATTTAGAAAGTTTATTTTATTAAGGCTAAGGATGCAACCATGACACAGTCTCAGGAGATCTTGATGACATGTACCCAAGGTGGTCATGGGATAGCTGGTTTTATGCATTTTAAGGAGACATGAGACATCAATCAATATGTGTAAGATGTACGTCAGTTCTGTCTGAAACGCAGAACAACTCAAAGGGGAGCTTCCAGGTAATAGATAGATGAGAGGCAAACTGTTGCTTTCTTTTGAATCTTTGATCAGCTTTTTACTAGATACATAATTTACATGTGAGAGGGAGGTAGAGGAATACTCACTAATGCCTTAGTCTGGCTCAGTGAATCTGCATTTTTATATAAACAATAAGAAAGAGGAAGTATTTCAATATGCATTTGTCTCAAGTGAGCAGGAGGATGACTCAATTCTGTTCATCCTTTGTCCTGCTTTACTTGTGAAGATAAATTATCAGTTTACACTACCAAGGTAAAATTCAACAGAATTGTTTTAGAGTAAAGACCTTGAGGCCCACAAGAAATTTCCTTGTGAGAAAATTGTGAGCGTGGTATGTAGCATTCTTATCTTTGTAGCTATCTTATCTAGGAATAAAATGTATTGTTTTGTGTATATTTAACTTGCATAAATGCTGTTTGTACAATACATGTTACTGTCTTTCTGTTTTCCTGAAGTGTTACAGTAGGTAGTTACTCAGACATAAGCAGGGCAGAAGAAGGCCCTATGACCACCAAGAATGTCAGGTGACCATGAGGTGATGGTCAGGTGGTTTATTTAGAACTGTCTCTAAAATAATAACTGGTCACAGCCAGTGCCAGGGAAAGGCAGTCTCCCAATAGATAGAAAACACTTGACACTGGTGATAAGTAGCTTCCTGATAAGATCTCAGGTGTTGGGCAAGTGGGCTCAAGCATGCATACTAAGAGGCAAAATGGCAGAGTTTAACTGACATATAGTATATGACCTTTCTCTGGGAACACTTGACTGGTAAGGGGAAAATGCCTTAAGTGAGTATGTGCACAGTTTCAGAAAACACACCGTGCATGTGTCCCACCCCAAGTGCTATGAAGCCACTGTGCATGTGGACAGCCCACCGCAAGAGAAGAATAAGGGGAAAAGGGATGCAACCCAGGAGGCATGCCAAAGTATAAGACCCCAAGCCAAAGGTCAAACCATGCACTTGAATCTCTCAAGTCACCTGCTTGGCCCTCTTCCAAGTGGACCCCACTTCTTTTCATTTCTGCTCTAAACTTTTTAATAAATTTTCACTATTTGCCCCTTCAGGTAGGCTGTGATCTTATTTTGTCTGATCATTAGGTTTTAGGTCCAGCTGCTAAAGCACTCTAAGCAGTAGCATTTCAGTAAGAAAGGTACACTGCGGACTCTGCAGGTTTTAAGTTTTAGGTTCTAAAAGAAGGTTAAAGAGTCAAGAAAGCAATCCTATGATGCCTCGTGGCAATCATCCTAAAGAAAACAAGAAAGTATTTAGGAAGAAAAGTTTCATTTTAAAAGTGAAATTGCAAGTCAGAAAGAAATTCTTGTGCTAACTCCAATATTTAGGCATGTGAATATTAGTACCAGTTCCTGGTATCTGGATGAATGACCTCAGATCATTACAAAATTATTTGCTGGAGGGTGAAAAAAATAAAATTATAAAAGATTATTTGCATATGATACCTAAGGTTATGGCATGCAATATTTTACTACCTATTGGTGCTTTTTAGGTTTAAACTGGCTTCCAACCAAAAACCCAACATTGTTGTTTTGAATATTCAACAATTACATTTTATGTGGTATTGATGGCAGCGGGACACAGACAGTTTTCTAGGTGGGAAGAGACAGGTCCCTGATGAACCCCACCTTCAAGCCAGGGACAGCCTAAAGCCTGGGGGCCGGGCTACCAGTTCTGGGTGAAGTCCACAAGCTGGAGTGAGAACTTCCTTGTTGCCTTTCGCCCAGTCAAGTGGTGCTTTCTCCATTCCTGCCCATGGCCCAGTGAGCATGCACTTCCTCCATTCTAAGCCCACAAAAACCCCTGGATTCAGCCAGACTCAGACACTCCTCAGGACAACATGCCTACACATAGGAGCTATCCACTTTGGGTCTCCTCTCCACTGAGAGCTGTTCTGAAACTAGATAAATCTCCTCTCCTACTTGCTTACCCACCAGTTGTCTGTATAGCCTCATTCTTCCTGGACGTGGGACAAGAACTGGGGACCTGCCAAATGGTGGGAGCTAAAGGGGTTGTAACACTTTCCTGGCTGGCTTGCTGAGCTGCAGGTGGAAGCTAGGGGGGCTGTAACACTATATCCCTCCTGCTCTCTGCCAGCACTGGGTAGCTACCCGACATGATGGGAAACAGTAGTTGAGCCAGGCCAGCCCAGAAGCCATGGGCCAGAGTGGGGCGGTGGGACTAAAAGAGCTGTAACAAAAACAGGCTGAAACACAACCCTATGAAACATGCCCTCCAGGTCACTGGCTGCAGGCAATGAGGAGACAAGAGCTATGGCTCTTCTGGGAGCCCAGAACTCAGGGCTCCCTGAGCCAGGGCGTGACATGCTGTAACACCCTTTTTGGGGCTCTGCAGTTCCTGGTGTCTCCGAGATTTTGGGCACCACCATGTTCCCCTCATCCAGTTGCTTTTTAGCAATCACATGCAGAAGCCACTTGCGATTTGTCTGGTCCAGATACAGCCTCAGAGGGAGCCAACATCTGTGCCAGCACCTGGAGCTGCCTGCCCTGCCACAGCTGCCAGCGTGCCTGGCTGTGCACAGTGGCCAGATCTTGTGTTCATTCACTCACACACCCCTTGCCACTCCAAGCCTGACTTGCCCTTGGTAGGCATGGGATCCAGGCTGGTAGTGAGCCAAGTGCAGCCTGCTGGGCCGAGTGGGTGGAATGAGCCCAGCAGGCACAAGCAAAACTTAAGCAGAGACACTGCCAGTCACAAAGGTTTCTGGCTGGTGAAGTGATACCCTAAGGATCCTGTGACAGTATGTTTAAATATTATTAATCATATTACCCTCCAAAAACAAAAGGAAAAGTTTACCATGTAGTCTCAACAATAGAAAAACCAGCTGTTCTTTTACTTTTTGCATATTCCCATTTCCTTTTAGTATTATTTTCTGACTCTGCTTTAGGAAAAATTAATTTTCTTAAAGCATACTACTGATCAAGCTTCTTTCTTTTGTGTTCTCTTCCTCTCCCTCTCCCTCTCTCCCCACAGAACCTCCTTCTGAACAAACCTTTAAATATTATGAAAGAAGCATTTAGGCAAAATTTAACATATTGAAAATATAATGCTTAACAATAAGAAAACAAACAACCCAATTAAGAAAGTGAGTCAACTACTTTAACAGATACCTCACAAAAGGAGATATACAGATGGTAAGTAAGCACATAAAATGATGCTCAAATCATATTTTATAAGGGAAATGCAAATTAAATATAGGATCCCACCATACATCCATTAGGATGGCCAAAATCCAGAACACTGGAAACATGAAATTCTGGCAATGATATGGAGCAATGCTGACCCTCATTTCTTGCTGGTGAGAATGAAAAATGGCACAGCCACTTTGGAAAGCAGTTTGGCAGTTTATTGCAAAACTAAACTTACTATTACCATATGATCTGGCAGTTATATTCCTTGGTATTTACACAAAGGAGTTGAAAATTTATGTCCACACAAAATCTTGCACAAGATGTTTATAGCAGCTTTATTCACAATTGTCAAAGCCTTGAAGCAAACAAAATGTCATTCCATAGGTAAGTAGTTAAATAAGCTGTGGTACATCCAGACAATGGAATATTATTCAGTGCCAAAAAGAAATGAGCCATTAAAAAACATGGAGAATTCTTAAATGCATATCACTTAGTGAAAAAAGCCAACTCAAAAAGACATTGTACTGTACATTTTCAAATATATAACATGTTGGAAAAGGCAAAACAAAGGAAACAGTAAAAAAGATAAGTGATTGGCAGGGATTGGGGAGAGGGAGTGATGAATAGGCAGAACATAGTAGATTTTTAGGGCATTACAAATACTCTGTATGGGATGCTGGGTGTGGTGGCTCACGCCTGTAATCCCAGCACTTTGGGAGGCTGCAGGGGGCGGATTACCTGAGGTCAGGAGTTGGAGACCAGCCTGGCCAACATGATGAAACCCTGTCTCTACTAAAAATCCAAAAAAATAGCTGGGTGTGGTGGCACATGCTTGTAGTCCCAGCTACTTGGGAGGCTGAGGCACAAGAATTGCTTGTACCTGGGAGGGAGAGATTTCAATGAGTCAAGATCACACTACTGTACTCCAGCCTGGGTGACAGAGTGAGACTCCATCTCAAAACAAACAAACAAACAAACACTCTGTATGAGAGTTCAAGATGAGTCTGGGCAATATAGTGAGACTCCATCTTTATAATAAATTTAAAAATGTAGCCAGGCATGATGGCATGTGCCTGAAGGGAGGCTGAGGTTGGAGAAGTACTTGAGCCCAGGAGTTTGAGGCTGCAGTGAGCCACGATCATGCCACTGTATTTAGCATGGGTGACAGTGCAAGACCCTGTCTCTGAAAAAAAATATTCTGTATGATATTATAATGGTGGATATATGTTATTATACCTACAAAATGTACAACAGCAAAAGTGAACCCTAAACTACTGACTTTGGGTAATAGTATATTCTAGACACAAATCCTTTATCAGATATGTGATTTTCAAATATTTTCTCTCATTCTTATCTTATAGTTTTCATTCTCTTTATGGTATCTTTCAAAAACTAGTTCTCAGATTTGATGAAGTTCAATTTGTCATTTTTTTCTTTTATAAATCATGCTTTTAGTACCTTGTCTGAGAAATATTTTCCTAACTCATGATCAAAAAGATTTTCTCCAGTGTTTTTTTCTGGAAATTTTATAGTTGTAGGTTTACATTTAGGTCTATGATGCATTAATCTTCATCAGGCGCAAAAGATCAGTCACAATGTTTTTGTTTTTGTTTTTTTGAGACAGAGTTTCACTCTTGTTGCCAAGGCTGGAGTGATCTCAGCTCAACGCAACTCCGCCTCCTGGGTTCAAGCAATTCTCCTGCCTTAGCCTCCCAAGTAGCTGGAATTACAGGCATGCACCACCACAACCAGCTAATTTGTGTTTTTAGTAGAGACAGGGTTTCTCCATGTTGGTCAGGCTGATCTTGAACTCCCGACCTCAGGTGATCTGCCCACCTCAGCCTCCCAAAGTGCTGGCATTACAGGCATGAGCCACCGTGCCCAGCCGACAATATTTTTTAAGGGATACCCAATTTCTTTAGCATAATATATTAAAAAATTATTTTCCCTTGAGTGGTCATTGCACCTTTGTTGAAAATCAATTGACTGCATATGTGTAGGTCTATGTCAGAACTCGATTCTGTTATATTAATCTATATATTTTCCCTGTCTCCAGAACCACTTGACTATTCTAGATTTAGTAGGTTAGAAATCAGATACTATGAGGTGTCAAAGTTTATTCCTCTATTTCAAAATTGTGTTGGATGGTTTATTTTCTTTGGCTTTCCATATTCTAGATTCAACTTGCATGTTTCTACCAAAATTCCTGCAGAAGTCATACTTTTCATTGTGTTCAAGTATTCTTATTTCTTGTTTACTTCTATCAGTTACTGAAAGAAGAATGTTGAACCCTATACTATACTCCTGGTTTTGTCTATTTCTACTTTAAGTCCTATCAGTTTTCAATTAACATATTTGAAGCACTTTTGTTAGGTATACACACATTTATGACTTTATATCTTCTTGTAAATTGACTCTTTTGTCATTATATAGTATTCTTCATTATTCTTGCCAATATTACTTGATTTGAAATCTACTTTGTGATGTTTTATTGAAACTTCTCCAACTTCCTTTTGAATACTATATGCTTTGATTACTTTTTTTCCATCTTTTTATCTTCAGCATATCCCTGCCTTTTTATTTACAGTGGTTATTTTCTAAAAACTGTAGTTGTTTTTTGTTTTTGTTTTTTACTTTTTAGCCAATCTCACAATTCCTTTAATTGGTGTGTTTAAACCTTATAAATTTGTTGTAATTTTCAAATGATTAAATAAACTTTCTAATTTTCTCTTTGTTCACTCCTTTTTAAAAAAGGCTTTTTTTATTCCTTTCTATTAAATATATTTTATGATTCTGCTTTACCTACACTATTGGTTAAGTTTTTATGGCTTTTAAAAAATGTAATTATTGCCCTACATTTTGTACTATACATCTTTAATTCATTAGTATGTATCACAAATAATATAATATTGTTTCACTTATAATAATCTTAGAAGATTATACTTAGAATTCTTCTTTTCTATCCTTGATGCTTGTTTTGTAACACATTTTGCCTTCATATATGCTATTAATACACAAGACACTGTGTGTTTATACAGTTATGTTATAGAGCAATTATTTTTTTTTGAAAAGGCATGCATACTTATCTTTATTTATTACATTTCCAGTACTTGTCATTTCTTCTTGTAGGCCCACATTTCGCTCTGGTATTGTATTCTTGCTGCCTAGAGAACTTTCTTTAACATTTACTGTAATGCAGAACTTCTGATAATGCATTGTCTCAGTTTTTGTTTTCTAAAAAAAATCTGTATTTCGTTTTTGTTATTAAAAATGATCTTCACTTGGTATGGAATTCTTGTTGACATATACTATTTTTTGTTTCAGCACATTAAAGATATCACTGTATTAGCATCAGGCTTGACATTTTTGTTGAAAACTGCTATGATTTGTATCTTTTTTCCCTGTTTACGTGGTGGTTCTTTTCTTCTGAATACATTAAGGTTTTTCTCTTTATCTTTTAGAAGTTTAAATATCATATATATATGGCTTTTGTGTATTGTGTTTTGGTTTGGTTTGGTTTTTATTCAGCTTTATGTTTTCTTGGCCCATTGTAGTTTTATGGCTGTCAATTCTGGAAACTTGTCAACTATTATTTCAAATATTTTTCCTGCCCAGTTTTCTTTCTGGAATTCTATTTATACCTATGTTAGACTGTTTGATATTGTCCAGTACCTCTTGAATGCTCTATTTTCTCTTTTTTAATTTTCTCCTTGCATTTGAATTTGGATAAATTCTCTGATCATTTTTCAATTTCATTGAATCCTTCCTTGACCGTGTCAAGTTTACAAATTAACCTTTTCAAGTGGTTCTGCTTTATTACCCTGTTTTTGATTTTCTAGCATTTCCTTTGATCCTTCCTTATACTTTTTACCTGTCTGCTGAAATTACTTATCTGGTCATATATATTGTCCACTTTTCCACTAGACAATGTAGCATATTAATGATATTTATTTTAGCTTTTCTGTCTGATAAACTCTACCATCTATGTTATATCTGGATCTAGTTCCTTCAGTCTGCCATGTCTCTTACAAGTCTTTTTTCTTGATTTCTTGTATGCCTTATTTTTGTTGTCATTGAAAGCATGTTTTGCTATAGGTATGGAAAAGCTGAGAAAATTGTGTATACACACACACTCACATTTTATATGTGCATGTGTGTGTGTATATGTGTGTGTGTATATATATATATATACACACTCCACAAATGGGCAGGAGTTGAACTAGACTCCAGATTCATTTCTATGATTTATACTAAATGAATCAAGAAAGGATCACTTTCCATACTGTATTAGGCCATTCTTGCATTGAAGTAAAGAAAGACCTGAGACTGAGTAATTTATAAAGTAAAGAGGATTAATTTGCTCACAGTTCTTCAAGCTTTATATGAAGCACCGTGCTGGCATCTGCTCAGCTTCTAGGGAGGCTTCAGGAAGCTTACAATCATTGTAGAAGGTGAAGGGGGGGCGGAGGCACATCACATGGCAAAAGCAAGAGCAAGCGAGAGAGAGTGGAAGTGGGGTTCCACATATCTTTAACTGACCAGGTCTTCTGAGAATTCACTCACTATTGGGAGGACAGCACCAATGCAATGGTACTAAACCATTCATGAGAAATCCACCCCCACGATCCAATCACCTCCCACCAGTCTTACTTCCAACACTGGGAATTACAGTCGAACATGAGACTTGGGCAAGGACAAATATACAAACTATATCACATCCTATTGCCTCTCTCCTTGCTACTTGTCCTGCAGACTACTGTTACCTGTTACACAAACCTTGTAGTTACTGAGATGCAGAAAGGTGAGTGTTCTCTCTTTTCCTAATTCAACCTCAGTCCCAGGACTGTGTCCACAGATCTTAGGAATGGGGCTGCCCAGTGGTCCTGCCTTACCCAGAGCTGTAGGTTTAGTTCCAGCACAATTTCTTGCCACTGTTCCAGCAGTAGAGGATTTTTTTAGCCTTCCCTTTACCTAGCTGAAAACAGTTTTCAGGGGTGTCCTAAGGACAATGATGTTGACCCTTTCCTCAGGAGTTTCAGTATTTTCTTCTTTTGGAGAGATAGGTAGAAAGGATCTGGGTGAGATTTCCTACCTTTATTACAGTGGCTGTTGTCCCAACACCCTAGTCTGTACCATGAGGGAAACTTTCTCAGAAATTTTGCCAATCTTTTTTTGTAAGGCCTGAGAAAAAGAACCTCTGACTCCATGCAAATTCCCCTTGTGTCTTGACCTCAGGGGTTTTTTATTCTCTTAGCCTCCAATCAGCTTTCAATATTTGTTAAAAGGTTCAGCTGAATTTTTCTTACCAGTGCCCAATAGCATCTTCCCCAGTTAAACAAGTGGTTGCTTCCCTTTTCTTCTTAGAAATGATTGTCTTTTCTTAGATTCCACATCAATTAGTTGTCCTATGATCTCAGTTCTCTAATAGGCTCAAGAAAAATTATGAATCTTGAGAATGTCAGATATTTTTTCTTGTTGTTTTAACATCGTGATATGCTTCAGCCTTCAGCATACTACAGGGAAGCCAGAAGTCCACTACATTTTTTTGTTCATTGTAGCCATAATATACTTTCTAAAATATATCTAATTTCTCTTCTTGATTAAAGACCTCCTAAGATTTCTCATTGCCTTTAGGATTAGAAGGACACTTATTAATGTGACATATATTACTCTACAGCCTCATCTATTACAAATTATCCTTTTGTGTACTATGGTCCAGCCTATTAACATATTAATTTATTCTCTCTCTCTCTCTCTCAAATTATCCATTCACTCCTATATTTGGTCTTTTGCATTTATTGTTCCATCTGCTTCAGAACCACCCTACTGTTACCAAGAGTCCCTTCTCTGGATAATTATCAGATAATGGACCTTTTCAATGTTTGTGTGGAGTATGGCATGCATTGCTTTAATCTTAAAATCAGATCACTCCAGGAAAATTTCTCCCACCACCCCAACCTGTTATGTCCTAACTGTGCTCATGCTGTTTGTGCTATTCTCTTTTCCCCCTACGTTTCTCTTGTAAGTTTCAAATTAGTCTTTGCTTGGCTATTTGTCTTCATCTTATACGCCAGAAATTATGTCTTCTTTTCTTTTTATTGTTCATGGAAAACTATGTAAAATATTCTAAAGAGGTTTATTCTGAGCCAATCTGAGTGATCACAGCCTGGGGAAAAGACAAACTCAAAAAGTCTGTGTAAGTGGTCCCAAGTTGGTCAGGTTACAGTTTGGTTTTTTATATATTTCAGGGAGGCAGAAGTTACAGGTAAAGACATAAATCAATACATGGAGGTTAGACATTGGTTTGGCTTGAAAAGGTGAAATATCTTGAAGCAGGGCTTACAGGTTTTGGGTGGATTCAGAGATTATTTCATTTGTAATTGGTTAAAGGAGCAAGGCTCTGTCTAAAACTTGGAGTCAGCAGAAAGGAATGTTTAAGTTGAGATAAGAATGTTATGTCAGATTCAGCCACAATATACTGGGTCAAAATGACCTGCTTAGCAAGACTGATGTCCTACAAGTGTGACTTACCCCTGCCTTTCATGGCCTTAAGTTTTGTTTATAATATGATACCTTATTGCCACAAAGAGTCTGTTTTGTCAGTCTTTTATCTACATTTTAACATTAATTGTGGTCAGTTGTGTCTAAACTCCAAAAGGGAGCTGGTATAACGTGTCTGACCTCCCTTCCCATCATAGCCAGGAACTCAGTGTTTAAGGTTTCTCTGGGATCTCATGGGTCAAGAGGAGGTCCATTCAGTTAGTGGAGGGCTTAGTATTTTCTTTGTAATTTATGCTATGTTTGTTGATGACTTTCTATGGGATTTTATTTTAGAGATAAACAAGGATATATATATATAATAACTTAAATATATATGCATATATATGTTACTTAGTATCCTTCAGAATTATAATATCATTATGGAACTATAAATATACACTATTTACTATATATGTACAACCTTAATTTAGATGAGATTAAACTAGAGATAATGCCTTAAAATATATGTCGCAAGGATTAAATCAAAAGAATTTCAAATCCAAATTACTAATATCCTAGAATATATTATATTAGTATTCTGTGATTCACAGAGATAATGACCACGTTCAGTGTGTCTTTCAGGCTTTAACGTCTTATAAGAGGTGTCCAAATGATGGACAAAATGTAACATGGAACACCTATTTGAACACAATGCATTTAAATAATTGGTTTCACTTAAGACGAATTTTAAAGCCTTTGAATATATTGTATACTCTTTATGTATATAAAATGCTCATCTATAGACAGAGTCATGTATCTCTTAGATTTCTTGAAACTCTTGAAGTCTAAAAATCATTTATAAATCTTAGGACTATTAGCTTGGCCTTGAGCCAGATAAGATATTTGTTCCAAGGTGAAGAGAAAATGCTTTTCTCTGCCTTTCACTTAGTTTAAATTTTCAATTAGGTTTCAATATATTTTTAGTCTGCCTTCCATTAACACAAGTCAAAAGAAACACATTTCTACTTCTCACAGTTCTCTTCTCGATTATCTTTGGGAAGGTGATAAACAATTCACAAAATTGCACAAGATTAACCCAGGTATACAGATGCAGCTTGCAAGAGATGTCAGCAATGTAGGCTCTACAAGCAATGGGCCAGAATATGAAATTCCTTATGTATAAACTGTGACATGAGAGAACCTATTTAAACACATAGAGCTTCATTTTCTTCACTTATTAAATGGGCATAATACTACCCATATCAAAATATTGTTTTTTTTTTTTTTAAACTCACCCATTGTTAAGCCCTTAAGATGGTGCTTAATGTAAATATGCAATAGGAATCCACCTTACAAGGGATATGAAGGACCTCTTCAAGGAGAACTAAAAACCACTGCTCAATAAAATGAAAGAGGACATAAACAAATGGAAGAACATTCCATGCTCATGGGTAGGAAGAATCAATATTGTGAAAATGGCCATACTGCCCAAGGTAATTTATAGATTCAATGCCATCCCCATCAAGCTACCAATGACTTTCTTCACAGAATTGGAAAAAACTACTTTAAAGTTCATATGGAACCAAAAAAGAGCCCGCATTGCCAAGTCAATTCTAAGCCAAAAGAACAAAGCTGGAGGCATCACGCTACCTGACTTCAAACTACACTACAAGGCTACAGTAACCAAAACAGCATGGTACTGGTACCAAAACAGAGATATAGACCAATGGAACAGAACAGAGCCCTCAGAAATAATGCCGCATATCTACAACCATCTGATCTTTGACAAACCTGACAAAAACAAGAAATGGGGAAAGGATTTCCTATTTAATAAATGGTGCTGGGAAAACTGGCTAGCCATATGTAGAAAGCTGAAACTGGATCCCTTCCTTACACCTTATACAAAAATTAATTCAAGATGGATTAAAGACTTAAATGTTAGACCTAAGACCATAAAAGACCTAGAAGAAAACCTAGGCAATACCATTCAGGACATAGGCATGGGCAAGGACTTCATGTCTAAAGCACCAAAAGCAATGGCAACAAAAGCCAAAATTGACAAATGGGATCTAATTAAACTAAAGAGCTTCTGCCCAGCAAAAGAAACTACCATCAGAGTGAACAGGCAACCTACAGAATGGGAGAAAATTTTTGCAATCTACTCATATGACAAAGGGCTAATATCCAGAATCAATAATGAACTCAAACAAATTTACAAGAAAAAAACAAACAACCCCATCAACAAGTGAGTGAAGGATATGAACAGACACTTCTCAAAAGAAGACATTTATGCAGCCAAAAAACACATGCAAAAATGCTCATCATCACTGGCCATCAGAGAAATGCAAATCAAAACCACAATGAGATACCATCTCACACCAGTTAGAATGGCCATCATTAAAAAGTCAGGAAACAACAGGTGCTGGAGAAGATGTGAAGAAATAGGAACATTTTTACACAGTTGGTGGGACTGTCAACTAGTTCAACCATTGTGGAAGTCAGTGTGGCAATTCCTCAGGGATCTAGAACTAGAAATACCATTTGACCCAGCCATCCCATTACTGGGTATATACCCAAAGGATTATAAATCATGCTGCTATAAAGACACATGCACACGTATGTTTATTGCGGCACTATTCTCAATAGCAAAGACTTGAAACCAGCCCAAATGTCCAACAATGATAGACTGGATTAAGAAAATGTGGCACATATACACCATGGAATACTATGCAGCCATAAAAATTATGAGTTTATGTCCTTTGTAGGGACATGGATGAAGCTGGAAACCATCATTCTCAGCAAACTATCACAAGGACAAAAAACCAAACACCGCATGTTCTCACTCATAGGTGGGAATTGAACAATGAGAACACGTGGGCACAGGAAAGGGAACATCACACATCGGGGCCTGTTGTGGGGTGGGGGGAAGGGGGAGGGATAGCCTTAGGAGATACACCTAATGTTAAATGACAAGTTAATGGATGCGGCACACCAACATGGCACATGTATACATATGTAACAAACCTGCACGTTGTGCACATGTACCCTAAAAATGAAAGTATAATAAAAAAAAAATCTAATGGTCCACTTCAAAAATTCCACCATTCAAAATATTGTATCTTTCCTTATTAAAAGTACATTTAGGGCCCTGATATGGGAACTGTAATAATTGGCTATTGCTGTGTAACCAACCACCTCCAAACTCAGTGCCTTAAAACAACAATTTGTTCTTGCTCACGTTCAGCTGATCTAGACTGGGCTGAAGCTATGAGTTGCACTGGGCATTAGGCTCAGGCTGAAGGGGCAGCAACTTTCTTCCAAAGATCGTCCACATGGTATTGGTGGAGGTATAAAGAGGAGCCCCCTGTGCAGACACAATTCAAGTCTCTTCTTCTCTTACCTCCTAATTTCCCTTTGAAGAAATCAGGTCATGTGCTGATGTTCAAGTCTAGGATACCAGAAGTATACTCTGTTCTGACCACAGTAGGGTGAGAGTGTGGAGGGAAGTAGGAGTGAGTGTTTTCTACATAGTAATCTAAAGTATCCAAAGAGGTTTCTTTCTAAGTTTCAACATTATATGTCTGGCCAGAGGCATTCAGAATCTGTAACTGAATGGTGGTTATGAATATATAATGATGGTTTCCCATATTTTTAAATCAATAGACATTCATTTTTAAAAAATTTCCTATTTATTAATCTCTTAGCACACAGCAGATACTGCTTTAGTTGCTGAGCATATAATGGTGATCAAAACCAGAGATGGTCTATGCTATTACAGAGAATCTAAAACTTAACAAAGAGTTACGCAAAAAATATATAAAATTTTTACTGTGAGCTATATGACAGAGAAACACCTGGTTCTATAATCTAGGAATTTAACCTACTCAGAGATATAAGGAGAATCTTTCCTGAGTCTGTGATGATTTAACTGAGATCTCAAGAAAAACTAGTACATATGGTGATAGGAAGATCGTTGCATAGAGTTGAAGTAAAAGAAGTGCTCCAGACAAAAGAAAGTACATGAAAAGCCCAAGTGTAGCACTTTATAGGCACTGAAAGAAGTACAGTAAAATTGGAGAACGGAAAGCATATGGGAGCATAATTCTATTTTAGACCAGCCCTGTCTAATAAAAATATCATGCCAGAAATTTACATCATTTTAAATTTTCCATTAGCTAGATTAAAATGTAAAAAGAAACAGGTTAAATTAATTTTAAGATTTTATTTAACTCAATATTTGTAAAATATTACCATTTTAGCATATAATCAGTATAAAAATATTAATAGGATATTTTATATGCTTCTTTTTTCATACAGTTTCTGAAATACACACATAGCAAATCTCAATTTGGACTAGTCCCAATTCTATTACCACATATGCCTACTAGCCACCATGTCACATAGGGCAGGTCTACACATGAATTATCTTTTAGGCAATTTTAAGGTTAGTGACTTTTGTCCTAGTAACAGTGACATGACATTTGGTATTTTAAGCATGGTCTGTGTGAGGCATGGGGATGGTGGTCAGATGACTAGATTTGTATTACGAACATAACCCTAGCTACCATGGGAATAGGGAGAACTAAACAGATTTGAAAGATATATGGGTGGTAAAATTGAACTTTAATGGATTAAATGCGGGGTAGGGGGGATTCAGCACAGACATCTTTTAATTTCCTGAGCTATTTAACAAAAACCTTAGGAGGCCGTCCATCACAGAAGAGGATGAAAAT
The DNA here is from genome assembly GCF_009828535.3 of Hylobates moloch. Taxonomy (NCBI): domain Eukaryota; kingdom Metazoa; phylum Chordata; class Mammalia; order Primates; family Hylobatidae; genus Hylobates; species Hylobates moloch. The sequence goes on from NW_026652293.1 coordinate 19,567,815, forward strand.
AGGTTCAATTTGAGACAAGCTGAGTTTGGATTACTTTTTAAACACTTAAAAGGTGAGAAAAATTAATGGCTGATTATACCAATTTGAGACTTACAGGAGAATACGGGGCTAGAGATGTAATTTTATGTCATTTCTCAATAATGGGTAAAGCCATAGGCATTCATAAAGTAGCCAATGGTAAAAGGGATAAAATAAGAAGTGAAGAAATAAAAGTTGACTTTCAAAAGAGTTGGTGTCTTATATTGCTTTCTTAGTTTTCAAACGCTTAATTGGAAGCATTCTCTTGAATTAGCATTCTCATTAAATCTCCTAGGATGGAAGCACATAATGCCAACATGGAGGAAAGAATGAAGGACACTAGAATGCCATTCTGTTTCCTTACTTAATTGGGAAATACTGAACGTATAGCATATGGCTGCATCCTCTACTTCATTCAAGAGTGATTGCTTGAAAATCATCACAACGGATTCTGAAACAAACACACAATAAATCTTATAGCCAAGCACTTTTTGCAGGCCATGTTAGGGAAAAAAGCAAACATAAAAGGATTGAGTATAATGGAATTAAGAAAGAAAAACATACTTTTATAAAAAGTAAACAGTAAATTAAAACATTATTAATACTTAAGTGTGAATGGGGATGTTTATGTTTTTTATGTTTTTGGCAAAGTACAACAGGTGACTGAAACTCAGGCAGCTTAATTTTCATAAATTTCCTCAAATATGATTCATTTATTCTTTTAAAATTATGAACTTCAATATGCTCTAAAACTTACAGAAATCTGAAGGAGATGATAAAGGACAGGACTAATGTCCAGACCACCTATGATTCCTTTCCCTAGCCTTCAAGATTCCATCTTCATAGGATCCTTTGGGGGAATATTAGACTTAATGCAGTTTAACCTAAACTCAATTTTGGTATCTTACTCAACCAACACTGTGTACCCTTTGCTCTGGCCATGGATCTTTTTTTTATAATTATTATCAGATGTCCTTCAGGAAAAGTGACAGGATACCTAACCTAAGCCAGCATATCAATAAATGAAATATAGTATTTCACATGCTTGAAAAGTCCCATTACAGAGCTAGCTTTACACAAAGCTTCATTAGCGGCTCAACAGTTGTCATCAGGGCATCTGATTTTTCTTGGATTGTTATCCTAGTAGCCCTATTTTTAGGTCTGCTCTCTGCAAATGGGTGAGAGATTGTTGCAGAGAAATCGTATCCTTTCAGCTTCATTTCTACAAGAAGTTGTCTTTCCCAAGAAATAACCAGAGAAACACGGTAGGATTGCTTGTAAGTATGGAAGGTCCATTGGCGTTCTGAAATTTACAGAGAAACTGTTAACACCCATGTTACTATTATTCTCCACCTCATAAAATCTTATGGCTACATACTTATCAATGCTGTTAAGTAAGATATATAAGATAGCATGACTTTATGACCTGTGTTGTGGACATAGTTTAGCTTTTTATTAGAATATCTTCATTTGATTGCTTTAGCATGGTATAGAGTAGAATAATTAATATCTTATTGTTATAGGTCTAGCATTGTGATATATGTGAGACATAGAATTTAATCAAACTATTACTCAGATTAGCAAGGAAAATGTAGCAGCTATATTTTTCCATAACTGATCTGATCTGATCAGTTATAATCTGATTATCCTTTTTCTCATAATTATTTCCCTTTGGAAGAGAAGAAACTTTATTTTATTTTATTTTATTTTTTCTTTTTTTGAGACAGAGTCTCACTCTGTCGCCCAGGCTGGAGTGCAGTGGCGTGGTCTCGGCTCACTGCAAGCTCTGCCTCCCAGGTTCACGCCATACTCCTGCCTCAGTCTCCCCCGAGTAGCTGGGACTACAGGCGCCCATCACCACGCCTGGCTAATTTTTTGTATTTTTAATAGAGATGGGGTTTCACCTTGTTAGCCAGGATGGTCTCGATCTCCTGACCTCGTGATCCGCCCACCTCGGCCTCCCAAAGTGCTGGTATTATAGGCGTGAGCCACCGCGCCTGGCCAGAGAAGAAACTTAAACTTGCCAATTACTAGTATCTCAGCATCTGCACATTTAAAAATTCTATATTCTAAGTCAGTCTATTCGAAGTTCATCGAATTCTCAGTGCTATTTTAAATAGCTTGTTTTTTTAAAGTCTTCTTTTCATAAATAACCTTTATTTTCTCACTTGCTTTCCTTCTCCCTCACCTTCTCAGACATGGCATCTGAATGTATGCCAGGAGGGTCACTTACATGACCTCGAGTAATGCGAAAAAGTGAGTCTTGAATTTTTGAATTCTTGTGTGTCTTCTGGAATCCCAATGGCTGTTGTTAAATTGGTTGCCCTTGTCTAGTTCCAGAAATGGTGACAGTTAATGTATTGTGGTCACACAGTAGATCATTCACTAGAATGAAGACCACTCTAGTCAAGCCCATAATGGCTGGCATTTGCCTTTAGTCACAAAGTCAAGCAAGGCAGCCTCTTCATACTGACTCCAGCACTGCAGTAGCTGATCACTGGTGCGTGGAGAAATTCTGCCCCTCCTGTCTGACATATGCAGGTCACAGGAAAACCATCTCAGTCTCATCAGTCTCATCTACCTAGACACCACTGCTATATTACCAAACTCAAGATGACAACGGGCATGTTTATGGACTTGTCCTAGTGTATTATATAGGGTACAGTCATCATCCTTTTCTTTCCAATTTTCCCTCAAGCTATGTAATATCTTCATCTTCCATCCCTCATCCAAAGAGGTTTGGCTTAAAGATATATCATGTGGGTCACTTTATCTGCTCCTGCTTCCCTTCCACATTGCTACATTACCCTTGCCTGAATCCACCTGGCTGGAACGCAAACAGCTCTCAACATATTGTGTCTCTCTAGCAAGGATTTCCATCATATCATATCCACCTTTGTCTTAGGTCATGTTCAGCCTTAAGGGTGGTAGGGTCAAACTTTCCATACTGAAAGAAAGTTTATGATCACTCCATCTAGCTCCCTTTAATCAAAAGAGGAAGAAATCCTTTCTTTTTTTCCTCCAAGAAATATATTTCATACACACACACACACACACACACACACACACACACACACACGTATGTGTGTGTGTGTGTATATATATATATATCGCATGCATATACATACATATTCTCATTTAATATTCCTTACTTCCTTTAGGATTACTATTCTAATTTTATACATATGAAGCAGAGTGTTTAATCTTTCCTAAGTTCCCTCACAGTTGACATAAAGCTGGAGTTCTGAAATTCAGCCCAAAGCTATTAATTTCAAAGTTGATACTCTGCTCACTTTAAATTGCAGACTCCTTCAAAGAAACTCCCCAATTTATCCAGTGACTCTTTCTCCAACACCTTTTGGAAGAAGAGTTTGAAGATGCCCTAACTAAGAATGAGATTTCGCTCAAGGCACAGAGACGTGGTCGTGTGCAACATCTGCCTTCTTGTGTAAATTTCAATGGGAGGATGCTCGCTTTTCTTACTCAGAGAGACGTGGGCACCTAATAATGACCCACCCTGCATCACCAGGTAATGTGCTCTTCCAAATGTGTGTAGAATTTTGCTCACGCTACCTCGTATTTAAACTTGTCTCCCTCTAAAGCCAGTGTTTTTCAGATTGCCTGTAATTCTCAAACAACCTTCATGATTTTTGCCATGTCCTAGTCTGAGTTTATTGGTATTTAATTAATGTTTGTATTTAATTAAAATTTTATATTTGAACAAACTTATTTCAAGACAAACTAAATATTACTATTACAAAGGGAAAACTGGTAGCATTTAAAATAAATAGTAGATAGCTATTAATATAAATATACTGAAAAGAAAGTAATGTTATTGCATTTCAAAAAAATTAAAAATGAAACTCAAGTAATAAAGCAATTTCTTAAAAGTTTTCCAATAAGAATGCAACTGATATAACCAGCAATGAATTTATATTTGTTTGAATACTCTTAGTTTTGCTAAACATATGAAAGATAGTTCCATATTATTAAGATTATTTTATTTTTAAATTTTGATCTAAACCAACAGTCTAACCTTAAAGAATTACTGGATTTGAGCCACAAATCTGATCTTCCCACAGTTGTTTCTCGTACTCCTATTGCCCTCACTTAGCAAATCACTAAAGTCTTTCCAACTCTGTACTAGAGCCTCTTAAGTGTCTGAGTTTATGGTCAAGTGAGACTCTCTCTTCTTCCAATGGGAATGCCTTTCACTGGCCAGGTCATACAAACACACTACAAGATGCCACCTGAGCAGGGCCTCTATTTGGCTGCCTCACTGCACTCCATCACTACATGCTGGAGCAAGGTGAGGTATGGAGAATAGATTCTTGGTTAGACAAGAAACACAGCCCTGATTTAGACTAGGGGATGGTATATGTAAGTACAGATTCACAGTGCCTGAGTCTTGGGATCACCCAGGGCACTTTGCTCTCATCTTGTCAGAGTGTGGAACCAGAAGGAGACTTTGAGTAAGCATTGGGAATTCCAGCACAACCAAATATATTGGTTCCAACACCTAACACTCTGGCTCTCTCCTCATAAGACCAAATCCTGTGATCTTTGCAGTAGGACAAGATCACAAGGTTGGATCCATAGGAACGCACTGTACAAAAATGAAGCCCAGAGGCACTGAACTTCCCTTCTTCTATGAGTTGTTTCCTACATTTATTTTGTAGCAGCAAAGAGGGAATGTGTTGGAATAGAGAATTGCTCCAGTGTACCTCTTTAATACCTTTTTCCTGTGGAACAGTTGGTGGGGGTTCAAAAATGGTAGAAGAGTATATCTGATCTCAACATTTGTTTCACAAAAAAAAAAGTGGTAAGCTATTGTATGTCCCTCAATTCAGCCCTCAGACAAATGAAAAAATGTTGCCTAACATATATCTAAAACCTATAGCCATAGTCTTTAATGTTGCTTCTTCAATACTACTGTCCATAGACACCTCCTTGTCTCCACTAACATTAGTGGTCTTCTCCTAGCATAACATGGTAGCTACCTCTGCACACTCTGGTAGATGGTATGCCTTCACTCCAACTCAGTCTCCAAGATCTCAGTACCTGTAGATTTTCTGTGAGCTCTCTCTCAATCACTTATCAATGATTCCTCCACCAATGATCCTTCTGTATATTCACCATAAATATCCTGTTATATTATTTCCAAACTAAAATAAATATACAACTATTAAAATTAGAATGTTTGTCATACCACACAAAATTATTTTGTCTATTAGCGGTGCGCTGTGCATATCCCAGCTGAAGCTCTCTAAGGCTGTGCGCTTATGCACAATTAGTGCTTTTCTTCTGGAGATATGTGTTATCTGTATGGCAGAGTGGGGACAGACGTGCTTGTGGACCTGTGTGTTTGTATAACTAAATTGTTTCCACCTAAATTCAGAAAGAATGTTTTCTCTCTACCTCACAGTTTAATATCATAGATGCTGAAGGGAACCAGAGTTGGCATAACGAAGCCCACTTTGGAATGTTCTTTTAGTCAGGGAGTGCTGGAATGGGTGGAGAATGGCATGGGACATCAAAGTGTAGCTGTCGATTGCTCAAGTCTGACCCGTACTTTCCATCCACAAAGGATGAACCAGGTCCTGGTATAAGTAGAAGGTAGTTGTTGGAATGACAAGAGAGTTTCCATAGGGGTCCTGACAACCTGACGTTTCAGTTTAGGGTGTTATATAGCTTCTTTGGCTATTTTTATTTTCAGAAATAATTAATGATGTATGTTCTCTTCTAGGTCAAATGTGTTAGCTCTTTATGTGTAATCTGACTTTCCTCCTTGTGTCTAAGTTGATATAGTCTATTTGGTCATTATATCTTTGTAAACAAAGGAATAGATCTGTGTGAATACAATTACATTTGCTTGAGGCTAACTTCCAGTATAAGATTGACAATTTATAAGATAAATCCTTCAAAACCATTCAATATTGTCAGACATTTTACTAATTGACTTCATTCTTAGAAGCAGAGTGATTCAAGACACATTCAAGATTCACATCATAAGAAAACAGTAACAAGTAAACTGTTGATGAATTTTTAAATAAACTTTTGATTCACTATTTAGAATACATTTATTTCTACCAGATCTCAGTGGGAAATTAACCCAATGTATCATTTTAATGAATTTATGACTATAATTATATATATGCTCTTTACTAACTATAAATTCAATATATATATAATGCAATGTAAATGTAATATGAAAATTCAATTTTCAATATAAGTTTATTTGGTTGGTGCAATAACTACTAAATTCCAGAGATATCACAGAATAAACTGTTCCACTAGGCATTTTATTTATCTTTCAGTCACTGGAGTTTAAATTAGTAGCAAGTAAATTGCAAATAATTATTTTTCAATAGCTTTCGGGTACAAGTGGTTTTGGTTACATGGATGAATCATATAGTGCTGAAGTCTGACATTTTTTAGCATTTAAAACATTAAATTTACCTGATTAACATAAAGATTTGGCATTAAACAAAGACTCTTATAAATAATCCCAATATTTTATTAGCAGTACATAAAAATGTGCATCAAGACATCTTGATGTCAGGTGCAGCGGCTCAAGTCTGTAATCCCAGCACTTTGGGAGGCTGAGGCAGGCGGATCACGAGTTCGAGACCAGCCTGGCCAACATGAAGAAACCCCATCTCTACAGAAAATACAAAAATTAGCTGGGTGTGGTTGTGGGCACCTGTAATCCCAGCTACTTGGGATGCTGAGGCAGGAGAATCGCTTGAACCCAGAAGGCAGAGGTTGCAATGAGCCGAGACCACGCCATTGCACTCAAGCCTAGGTGACAGAATGAGACTCTGTCTCAAAAAACAAACAAACAAACAAAAACAAAAACAAAAAACAACCCATAGATATCTATACAGACAAAAACAATGCATGTTTCCCTTTATGATCTATCCTTACCCTCTTATAACCATAGGATTTTCTGAGCAACATAATCTGCTCAGCTAACCACTCTTCCACCAACAACAGGACTCTTGTGTCATAACACATCAAAAACAAAAACAAAAGACCTGGCAATGACACCAAGAATGCAACATCAAGCAACTTGTCAACTGAATCCCAAAAGATGGCAGGTAGGACTGTGGACTAAGATGAGATCTTGCTCTGAGCAGAGGTAGGATATACAAACTCTTTTACTGTTTTACTTTTGGCATGGTCAAAGAGGAAGAAGCAGCCTCCATGAAAACAGGAAAGAAGAAAAATATTAATTTTTAAATAATTTATAAATGTCAAGTATAGGCTAGACTGAATGTAGATTCTTGGAGCCCAGATACATGAGTTGTCTGCACTCATTCCCTAGCCCCCCTTAGCACTTCACTAGTGCTCATGAGAAAGATATCAGGTACGACAGGGGACTTGGGCATGCCCCCATACCGCCATGGCACAAAACCACATAATCCCTAACATTTCATGGATCCTTCTTGAATATAAGCAAAAGCCATAAGCCACTAGTGGAAAGATAGGAAAACCTATGTACTATGGTCCCAGAGAATAATCTGCTGCCCTTTGTAGAGGACTAGAATCAATAGGTTTCATGCTGGGTGGGGCAGAGGATCCAGGCAAAAGACCCCTGCTGCTGGGAGAAGGGTAGAAACAAAGTTATTATCTGCCCCAGACAGGGAGAAAATATTTGCAAAGCACATATCTGATCAAAAGGACCTTTCCAAGCATATAAAGAACTCTTACCATTAAATTCAATACTAAAAGTCCATCAACCCAATTTTAAAAATGGTCAAAAAGATGTGGGAAGTTTCTTCATCAGAGATACATGAGTGGCAAATAAACACACGTGAAGAGATGTTCATCATCATTAATTACTTAAAAATATGCAATGAGATAACTATACACCTATTAGAATGGATAAGTTTTAGAACTTGACAAATACCAAGATGAGTATTTGAGAGTGGAGATTCATAGATTACTGGTCGGAATTCAAAATGGCACAACCGTCTTGAAGTTTCTTTTAGATTTAAACATAGTGTTTCCATAGAATATGAAATTTCATTCCTACATATTTTTCTAAGAGAAATAAAGCCTTGTGTACACACACAAATACCTGTATAGCAATGTTTATAGCAAACATATTTATAATTGCCCAACACTGGAAGTAATCCATAGGTCTGTCAACTGGTAAATGGATAAATAAATTATGCTATGGCCATGCAATGAAATACTAATTCAGCAATAAAAAGGAAACAAACAACCAAAATATTCAAATATAAGGATGAATATCAAAAAGTCTTATGTTGGTGGAAAAAAACAGAAGCAAAGTGCCACCTAACTTATAATTCCATTTATAAGATCATGAAAAGACAAAACTAAAGAAACAGATCTGTAGGGTCTGGGTATAAAGGGATAGTGTGACTGTAAAGTGGTACAAAAGAACTTTTTGGGGTTGGTGATGCATTCTCTATTTTGAGATAGTAATTATATTACTATAGGCATTTGTCAGACTTCAATGAACTGCACATTTTTAAAGGCTAAAAATTTTATTTATGTAAATTATACTTCATAAAACTGAAATTAATACAGAAACATATGGGAGTAGAGGAGAAAACAGTATTTCAGACATTGGGAAAAAAGCAAACAAAAATCTAGAAGTGTGGGAGCAAGGCATGTTATGGTTCTCCAGCTAACCAGTGTGGCTGGAAAATGGAATGTGAAGGTAGGAATACTAAGAAAAAACTTGAAAATGTGAGAAGACAAGCAACGAAGGACCTCAGATGCCACATTAAGGAACTTGGACTTGTATTTATGACAATGAAATTATAAGTGAAGAAAAGATATGAGATCATCTAAATTTTAGAATAGTCACAGATTGAAGCATGGAGAATAGATTTAGGGAATCAATACTAGAGTCAGAAAGACTAGTGTAATAAAGTATTTGATTCCATATTTTAAGTTTGACCACTCACAACTTTCAAGTCCCACCCTTCCATCGCCTCCTTTTCCCTAACATCCGGGCAAGCTGAAAAGAAAGCCCACGTTCATTCTCCTGGTGTCAGCAAGGAACCCAAATCATGCAAGTACATGACAATGTAACAGTTTCCCTTCTCTGTTTTCTCAAGCCATTTTTATACCCACTTGGGAAGCTGCCCTGCCCTCCTTAGAAGGCCTCATTATTTAACTCTTTTCATCTCCTCTTGGTTCATGTATGGTATCATTAGTCTGCATTCAAACCAAATTTTGAATGGGTGTTTGATGCTGCCCTCCGTGAGGTGACCACAACAACTAGTTAAGCAATTGCTGGTGTCCATGACTGAATATGATGAAAGAGGGCAGGGTGAGTAGAGGACAGCGTCCAGAGTTGTTAGCAAAGAAGAACAAAACATATCCCCTCAGGGGATATAATGAAGAGAACTTCCAAGAATGTGTTGGGCTGACATCCCCAGGTAGATCAAGATTTTATTTTCAGATATAAGGAACAAAGAAGGAGAAGCATAGGGTCAGGCATTTTCAGCTTAAGGAGCCTAGAGGATATCTAAGGGGAAACATAGAGAAGGCAATTTTATATAAAGGTCTGTAACCTGTAATAAGTCTGAACCCTGCAGCTGCTGCTCCCTGCCTTCCTGCCTCTCAAATCCAATCCTGTCCATCTGCTTCTCAGTCATCTGCTCCCCATGCTGGCTTTGTTTCAGTTCCTCGAGGTGGTTTTACATGCTATGCCCGCTGGAATGTTCAAGATTCTATTTCTCATATTTCATATCAGTTTAAATACCATCTCCCAAGGAAACCTTCTCTTATAAACTCGTTTTACTTTCTCATCATTTTTTTGTTTGGCCTTAAATTATTTACCATAATTTCAAATTGCTTTATTTTATTTAAGCTTCATAAATCTAAAAACTGTCAAATTTGCTGTTGTAGTTGTAGTCTCAGTGTGGATACAATGCCTACAGTTAACCAGTAGTTTTGTTGTTGTTGTTGTTGTTGTTGTTTATTTTTTGAGATGGAGTCTCCCTCTGTCGCCCAGGCTGGAGTGCAGTGGTGCGATCTCGGCTCACTGCAGCCTCCGTCTCCTGGGTTCTAGGGATTCTCCTGCTTCAGCCTCCCGAGTAGCTAGGATTACAGGCATGTGCCACCACACCCAGCCAATTTTTGTATTTTATTTTATTTTATTATTATTATACTTTAAGTTTTAGGGTACTAGTAGAGCTGGGGTGTCGCCATGTTGTCCAGACTGGTCTCAAACTCTTGACCTCAGGTGATCCACCCACCTCGGCCTCCCCAAGTGTTGGGTTTACAGGCGTGAGCCACCGCGCCCGGCGTAGTCTTTTAATAAATATTTTGATTGACTTAAGATTTGACATGGGGTCTGGTGCAGTGGCTCACACCTGTAATCCCAGCACTTGGGGAGGCCAAGGCAGGTGGATCACGAGGTCAGGAGATGGAGACCATTCTGGCTAACACAGTGAAACCCTGTCTCTACTAAAAATACAAGAAAATTAGCCAGGCGTGGTGGCAGGCGCCTATAGTCCCAGCTACTTGGGAGGCTGAGGCAGGAGAATGGCATGAACCCGGGAGGCGGAGCTTTCAGTGAGCTGAGATTGAGCCAATGCTCTCCAGCCTGGGCAACAGAGCATGACTCGGTCTCAAAAAAATAAAAATAAATAAAAATAAAAACTAAATAAAAATAAAAAAAAGAAGATTTGACACGGTGCCTACACTATACTAGGAATGTAATAAATATTTCTTAAATCTAATTTAAATTTTAAAAACAAAAAAATGATTTTTTTGATATTCCAGAGTGTTTATATATCACAGTTATATACAGAAAATCAACAATTTGGTTATCTTTTAATAAATGGTGCTTCCTGGTCTCACTAATATTGAATGGTGTCTCTTAAAGAAATCAGTGTCAAGTCTCTTTAAATTTCAACTCCAAATCCTTGGGATGTAACTCTCAGCCAAGAGCTATATATAAACCCCTTAAAATCAGCCACTTGCAACATTCTGAGACAAAAAATGACTTGGGAAGAATAATTCACACTTCTGACCTAGCAACAAGATAAATCTGCTTTCCTAAATACAATCAGTTTGGCCATAAACTGGTCATTTTTTGTGGGTGCCTTGACTTCTTTATGCCAATAGATAGTTGTCTAAAATCTCAACATATGCTGTTTTTCAAATAATAAAAGGCGTTAATTATTTTGTGATGCGTTATAACATTTTCTGCTTTTTTTATGACACAAATCTAATTAGTACATATTCTTGAGAGATCTAAAGTAAGAAACTTTATTAAACATTTTCAAACTTCTTCCTGAGCTAGTAGAAGAGTAAGCCAAGTGAATTTCAAGTGACATTAAAAATAATCACAGCAAAAGGCTTGAGAAAAGGAATGACATAGTCAGCTTTAAATATGTATATTCCTATCACATGCTAATCATACTTGCAAAAATTGTAGAACTGCTTATTTGGTATCATTACTTGCTTCAACTACTTACTACATTCTTGAAGGCAATTAGTCCCCAGTAACCACAACTTCCACGTATTCTTCTTTAAATAGAATACCTTTATATCTAGAGTTAGATATAGAGAAGTTACCTTCTTTAAATAGATGCCTTTATATCTAGAGTTAGAACTTAAAGAGAAATATCTCCATAACAGCCAAAAAACCCAGATGTAGCATATTACTGTACTCTACTATGTTCATATTTTTTTATTTTTCAACACGTAACCTAACAGGAAAGAACATGTAAATAAATAAACACTAAAACAAAATCATGTTAGATTTTAATGGCTTTCAAAACAACAGCATGTCTTTGTCACTGAAGAATACCTGGTGTCTCTGAAGGTTCATAGCAACAGTTTGTTTGCCAGCCTATCAGTATCAGTTTATATGCTCAAGTGATACTGAATTTTCTCTATTTATCTAGTCATGCTTCTCCCCACTTAGATGCTATTTTCAATCATCTTAATTCTGATATAATTCATCATATATGATAAATTGTAAGTTCCATACTGAACATTAACCTGTAATCCCATGTTCCCTACACACAAAGAAATATCACGCAGAAGCTACTGCAGAACCTCTAAAATTAAAAGGGAAGTGAAAAGTTAACAAAATTTGAAGAAATATGTTGAAAGGTTAGAAAGGATCTAAGAGTTGTGAAAGAAAAGAATAGGTGAACAATGAATATTTAACTAAATTTGTCTTCAACAAATATGATTATCATTTGCCTTCAACAAATGTAGCTGGGTCTGAGCAAAGTTATGGATTTACAATGAATTCCTTAAAAGTTAGTGTAAAAGCAGAAACCAGAGCTGTAGCTCCCATTCTTTCAGAATGTTTTGATGAATCAGAAGTTTTTCTTAAAAATGCCTCAAAGAGTCAGAAGATCTTAACTATATTATTTCATTTTTCACTATCTCTTTAAATTTTAAAAGAACATAAAAGTAAAAAGGAGAAACCAAGGATTAAATCAAATACTTGACTATTTATTCAGAAATACTTTTTATTACTTTTATTTTCCATCTTAATTCTGATTTATATGCTTTAACCACTGTCCAATAACTAATAAATAAGTTAATGAGATATTTAAAAGGTAATATGTTCGTTTTCTTACACATTTTTCTTTTGTCTTTTGATTCATTTACTATTTCTTGTAGTTATCATAGCCTTGTTTTATTAAGCACTTTGAGTCTACATATCATTTTAATGGAGGTGTCAGGTGGGATGTCCTTCTCATTTACCCTACAATGAATACCCAGACATTTGTCCCTCCTACTCAGTCCTAAGCAGACATGTGAATTAATTCCTTGTCACCCACGATATTCCTTCTTCATTGTTTTTCTCCCTCAACCCCCAAATCATTCACGTAGTTTCCTCCAGTAGCATCCATTTTCACAGCAGAATCAGTGGCCTCCTGCATCACATCATCATCTCTTAGGTGTCTAATATATTCGTGAAAGTGTAGGTAAAAATGCCTAATAGAGTAAATGTGCTTGTTTTCACCAGTGATATCCACACAGGAAGAAGAAGAAAGATTTTAACCAAGAAAATAAACATGCACTTAAATTTAATTTTTAGAAATCAGTGAACCAAGTAGCAGATGGATGTGTTTTAGGTATGCAATAGGATGAGGGGAGAAGAGGTGAACTTGTAAGTCCAGTATGTATGATGGTCCTCAAAATATTCATACTATTCTGTCCCTAATTAATATGCCTACAGGACAAACACCTTCTTTGATTTTGTTTGTTATTTGATTTTTCTGTATAACCAACAGAGTAAGCAATGACTCACATTATCATCCCCATTTCACAGTATTCTATACACTAGTCAAGCTCTGAGCCAGTTAGCATTGTCTTATTTTAATGTTGTTCTTCCCTTAAAAAAAAATCAATCTCATCAGGACTAATATATTTCAATAATACAGATCGATAAAGATTTATCCCCAATATAATGGCCAATAAAATTGCACATCTTTAAAATGCTTCTCTCACTATAATTATAAAGCTTTAATTTATGTGGTATGATATAAACATTTATATTCAGTTATTTAAAACCAATGTAAAAACAAAACATTTTAAAAATTAAAATTTCCCATGGACCATCAACTTTCAATGCTCTGAAATACCCAACTGATAGCCCAATCTAATCAATATCCATGAGCACACCAAGCCTCCTTTATCACCTATGTCATATACTACCATGTGTAAAGATAATTCTTTTGTTATCCATTAAAAGTTTAAACAAGTCTCTGGAAAAGGATTAAACTCCCATCAATAATGAAAAATTCAGTGTCAATATCTACAGATTAAAAAAAATATTTTTAACATGATGCCGATTCAGCATTGCTAACTTTAGGCATGTTTTTATAAACAGTACATTTTTCCATATTGTTTCCCAGAAGTAATTGTATTTTTAAGCACTTTATAATCCAGTGAAATATTGCACATTTTTTTGGATGTTATTAATTACTATCTGGATGGCATTAGCTCTTTGAAAGCTCTGGGGCATCTTTTGTGAAATTACCATTACAATGCATCATTCACATCTTAGTGACGTGAGAATATTAACGTGTTTCTGAATGCCTCTTACTAACCTGAGAAACCAATTATTCAGAAATATAAGCTAGAAACTTAAACACATGACATCAGTACCATCAAATGCGTTTTTTCTGGGAAAAAATCCATGCTATTCAGATCAAAGCTAGTTTTAAATGTAAAATCTTAAGAAATAAAGAGTAATCACTAGCATGCTTTCCAAATATTACCTCAACTAGTCATAAAATACACTGTGATTTATGAAAATATATGACCCCTAAGTATTACTGGAAACTAAAATATTTTCACATTCTATTTTTTACTTTTTATAATTTATTACACAGCGTATTCATAAGTTACAGAAACATTTTTGCAAAGTTAGAGCTTAGAATTTAGGAAAAGCTCTTGTCAACTTATCATGGAATACCATAATGCACGGTGAGCACAGAAGTCTATTACCATACATGTATTTTATTATGATGATTTCATAGCAATGATGAGTGCAGATATTATTAATGGAAGTTTTACATCAGATCATCATCTCTTTTAAGGACACTGTTAGTGGGAAATGAATTCAGTCCTTTTCTGAGACTATATGAACAAACAAGATTTAAAAACCATTTCTCTTAACCATTTTAAAATAAAATTGGTCTAAATGAAAATAACTAGATAATATATTTTTAATCTTTAAGAAATATAATATTGAGAATTGAAAATTTTATTACTAGATGTTTCTAAACTGAAAACTAAATAGGTTTAGTTTTAGCTATCACTCCTTCCACATATTAGAGATGACTTGACATATATCTACTTCATAATGTCATCAATGTATAGAGGCTACCTGTCATTCAAGCTGAAAACATCCAGACAGTCACTATTTTTGACCCTTAAATAAATGTAGAAACAAAAGTATATATCACTGTTATGTGGCCATCCACATATTTAATGCCAATCATAGCCTAAGTAAGCATGCAGAGAAAAACCTTCAGATAGAGCATGAATTAAAAATGAGACACTTTCATCTACTTCTGAATTTTCCTCTTATTAGCATGGAAGTCATGGGCAATACCTACTTTTTAGGGCTATTATAGTTAAAAAATGAAATAATGTGAAAGCACTAAAGAAATGTTAGAAATGCAGACAATATGAGGCATTACTATTTATATTCTGTGATTAAAATATGTCAAATGAACAAAGTAACTGCATTTATGCACTTTAGAACAGAAACCTGTTTGGCAGAATTTATGCAAAAATAAAACACATTCATTCATCCACATTTCTATCATCTTCCCCATCTTCCAATTAAGAGAAAAATAGTTCATACTTTAGAGTGATCTAGAGATTTGCTGTAATCACATTTTTGCACTCTTTCTGATTATTGATTAGTGTTCATATTTGCAAACAACAGAATCCAACTGGGCTAATTAAGCCGAAACCTGTCTATGAAAACATATCAAGTAGCTTTCAGAATCTCTGAAAGGGCCAGAAAATTGAACTTGTATACTAACAGCCATAAATACTGGCTAGTCTTGTGTCCAAGCACAATTCAGAACACCACTGTTCTACTCCTGTTGCTCTGGACATATAACATTTGGAACTGGGTAACAGAAATTTACCAAAGCTTTCCCACAAAAATAGAATGTCATGGCCATCATGCTTCCAAAAGGTCACATTTCCACTTATATGACACAGTCATGTTACTTTTCCTCAATGCACACTAAGCAAGTCAATTCCCAGTATCTGTTACACTATGTAGGAGCACAAACTGATTCTTTCCTTTGGTATTCATTTACTTACTTCTATGTGCCAAATACAGTTGTAGCCATCGGTGAAAACATTTGAATAGCACAAGATCCAGGCCCGTGATAAGCTTCCAGCCTGATAAAAGACAATATGTGGCAATTAATGGCTAAAAAATAACTTTACATGTGGGTAAAGCACAAAAGATAGAAAATACCAGAAAAATACAAACACATGCCTATTGGCCTTCCTGCTCAGCATCCATAGGCTACGTGATATGGTTTGGCTCTGTGTCCCCACACAAATCTCATCTTGTAGCTCCCATAATTTCACATGTTGTGGGAGAGTGCAGGTAGGAGCTAATTGAATCATGGGGGCAGGTCTTTCCTATGCTGTTCTCATGATAGTGAATAAGTCTCACTAGATCTGATGGTTTTAAAAATGTGAGTTTTTTAAACAAGCTCTCTCTCTTTGCCTGCTGCCATCCATGTAAGATGTGACTTGCTTCACCTTGCCATCCACCATGATTGTGGGGCCTCCTCAGTCACATGGAACTGTAAGTCCATTAAACTTCTTTCTTTTGTAAATTGCCCAGTCTCAGGTACGTCTTTATAAGCAGCATGAAAACGGAATAATACCCTCCACATTTGCAGATTCAATCTATTTCTCATCATAAATATTTGGAAAAAAAATTAAAAATAAAACCATAAAAAATAATACAAATAATACAGTATATCAAATATTTACATGGCATTTAAATTGTATGGGGTATTATAAGTAATTTAGAAATGATTTAAAAGATATGGAGGATATGCTTATGTTATATGCAAATACTATGTCATTTTATATAAAGGACCTGAGTATCCATGGATTTT
The DNA here is from genome assembly GCF_009828535.3 of Hylobates moloch. Taxonomy (NCBI): domain Eukaryota; kingdom Metazoa; phylum Chordata; class Mammalia; order Primates; family Hylobatidae; genus Hylobates; species Hylobates moloch. Next base: position 19,584,458 of record NW_026652293.1, read on the forward strand.
GGTATTCACAGGGAATGTCCCGGATTCAATCACCCATGGATATGGAGGGATGACAGGGAGTGGGGGAATATGTAGACACACATCTGGAACACTTAGTACCTCATTTGCTAAAATTATTCAATATATTTTTTAAAAAACAGGCAGGCATCCTTTTAACATTAACAGTAACCTATTTTAATCACAGACATTTTATATTTGTGTGCCATATAGTAGATAATCTGAAGAAATTTAATCAGAAATATAATTAAACAAGGTATTTAATATTTCATGCTTTATTATATGACATTTGAAAAAGATATTCTTTTTTAAAGTACAAATTACCTGAATTCTTTCAACACAATTACTTTTGAAAGATGGAAAGTTATAATACTAAATGGGAAATACTTAGAGCAAGATCACCAATGAGAAAATGCAGTAACAAAGAAAATAACCTATTAATTGTGCTACAAACTCATGTTTTCACATGTGATAATACGTTGCTATATAGAGACACAATTTTCTGACACAACAAACCTCCAGTTTTATGAAGATACAAAAAGATACTTTGGTAATCAATATTAACAAACTATCAAATCTAGAGTATTTGTAATAAATGAAATGTCCTGATTAAATGTTGAAGAGATTTGGAGGTGAAGGAAGAAAAGAAGGGAGAGAAAGCAGAAACAGTAGCCTTCTGACTTCCAAAATCACTAGAAATGGATTTTTAGTTACCTCTGATTTTTCTGCTCTCCATCCAGATATATTTTAATGCATTCTTATCGAAATAGAAGAGTCTCCCAGGGCACCAACATGTTGTAACAAGTTGAATAAAACTCTTTCAGTTCATTGTCTCTCCAATACCCAATGCACTTAGATGAAATATCTTTTACATCTCCCAGAAAAAATCTGATATTCAGTGATTTGTAAAGTGAGACTCGAACTTTTTTAAAGCATAGTGTTTCCCCTTGTGTTTTATCCTGACACATAGTCTGAAGTTTTTGTCTTTTCTGATAAAAGCAGAATTATAGACTCATTTGAAATTTTCTTTAACTTTCATTATACTCCATTTTAGGCAAAACTACTCCTCCACTTTGTAGAGTTGAGTATAGATGTAGCACTTTACACACCAATTAAGAACAGTATATTTTTCAGAGACTGAATTTTTTTTGCTGCTGAAATCCCTAATGGGTCAAAAAGCATAAGAAAACATATCTATATGTTTCAGGAACTGAGAATCTTAAATTGATTAGGAAAGTGTATCCCTATCAAAATATATTAACTATAAATTTAGTCCCTACTCAATCATGGCTCTTACATAAATAACACAATAGTATTATTAGGGGACAGAAAAATACTTTGTAGGATTTCCAGTATAAATGTCTTCATCCAACGTTGCCAGGAAACACTCAATTACATACTCTAGTTATAATCTTCATGTGAAGTTTTTAAATTTTCGGTAAGTAGATCAAATACATCCAACTTTAAAAAATTTTCAAAATCTGAATTCAAGTTTTGTAAAGGAATTTTAATAAACTAATAATTTGCCTATTGTCTTCATCATTTAATTTCTAAAATATTCAAAAAGTTGCCTTGGCCATTACTTTTTGGTTTCTTTTCTCTACAATGCCAGTCGTGGTATGGTTTTCCTTACACAAGGATAAAAAAGTAGAATGGTGACTAAGCAACATAGCGTAATATTAGAAGCACTGACTCCAAAAGAGTTTTTCTTTCTCCAGGACTAAATTCTCTCTTTTAGAGTAACACTTTTAAATTGCAGAAGAAATATTATGCTCTTAATTCTTGAAACCCAATACTAACTTTAGTTAAGAAGATAATCTAAAAGGCCTTATCAATTCCCTTATGGTCACTATATTCCAGGCAGTACGTTGTTGCTGGAAATAAAAAATATATATAAAAGAAATTATCCTAATCTCAAATTTAAAAGGATTTATTTGAATTAACAAAATTAGTATTTTATATGACATGAGTTACCTGATTCTAAGTGAATGGGAGTGAGGAGGCAGAGAACACAAGGAGGAAAATACAAGGGGTCACTTCGGCAGACTATAATTTTTACTATTGAATCCAATCCCAGCAGATCATAATTACTCTCCGTTTTCAATTCTTCACTCTAACTATTTTAAGCAGAAAGTTATGTAACACAAGGTATTACCTGACTATAAAGTTATTGGAGGAACAGAAAAACCAGGCTCAAGGCAAATCCCTAATTTCCTTTTCTGATTTAACATATTACAAAATGTGAATTGAGTCACTTTTTTCTCTAGGGTACCTCACCCTCAACACACACATAGTATGATTGATGATTGTATAAATTATGAGCATTTAAGCCTTACTAAGTCAAGTTTCCAAGTAGAGGACAAAGGAATGTCTCACAGTACAGAATAAAAGAACCTCTCTGGCAGAGAAATCTTTCTAAATTCTAAAACAATAATTCACTTATAATTATTGAACATGCATGTATTTACTTGACATTATATGGTGAACACTGAGAATACAAAGACCAAAGGCACTATCCATGAACTCAAGGAATTCAGTGCCCCTTGAAGGAGATAGATAAGAAATTCAGTAATTCTACTGAAGTGTAATAAATGCTATAAAGGATGCCATCACAAGTTATTAAAATGATACAGAAAAGACATCTTTATTACTACACATGTCCTTGCTTGCATATTTTCCTTGCCTTTCAGCAATCCAACTGATAATGAATTACCTGAACTTGACTGTCTCTCATTCAGGCATAATTTCCTATGATAACCATTTCCTACCAATCACTAAATCTCACCTAGCCTTGCTCTCTTGCTTTGACCTACGCTGGTCCAATTGTATAAAACAATGACAGCCTTTGTCCGTTCAACAAGTCTTTTTTCACTGCCTTGGAATACAGCAGCGACCAGACCGTGAACTTGAGGATAGGAAGGCAGCTGAGGAAAAAATGTTTACATGGGGCAGTCTACAATAAGTGGGTATTACCAGGGGACATCAACTGTGCAGAGGGGGACTAGATGGCCTAAGGAGAGTATTGCCAGGAGCAGAGATATCTAGAAGGAGGGGAAAGTTTGTCATGATAGAACCTTGCTTACTTTGAAATTGACCCCAATTATGTGTTATTATATTGTTTATTAACATGTCAATATTTTTAAACTACAAGACTGTTTATACAACATTGTCAGCTTCCTGCAGTATATTTTGAGTGGCAAGTGCATTTCTCACTAATTCCACTTGTTAAAATTCCCACTAAAATTACTATTTAATTGGAAATGTTATGAGAAATAATGCATTATCAAATAATTATCTTTATTTGTCCAGTCATTAAATCACCTCAAATGATCACAGGGAAATGATCACAGGAACTGGAGGAAACTGCCAGCACATGGGGATGATCCTCAACAGGGATTTGAGAGAGAGAGAGGAGCAAAATGGATAATGGAAGAGTTGGAGCTTAAGCACTTGAAGTTTGAAAGCTCTGGAGCTATGCAAAAACAGAGAGAAGGAGGATATTTTCAGCCACAAAATAATTTGAGATTCAACTGCTGTATAACATATTACTATCATTTCATAAAGAGGTTCAGATAAGAGCCAGATCATAAAGCATTAGCAGAATGATTTTGCATACAGTGAACACTTTTTTAAGAAGTCTAATTCATTAACATATCTTCTTTCCACTGCTCTTTTCTTCCTTTGTCCTTTCCATTGATGGAAATGTATTCAAAGGAAATAAACTTCTAATCACCAATATAATTTTGAAGATAAATATCAGAGCTCAAAATGTTTTCCCTTTTATTTAAGCTACTTTTCCAGCTTTAATTATAAATGTGTATTGTTCTCCCATCATTCCTCCTACAAAGACCTAGGTTAGATTTCAAGTTCAGAATACTTGCAGAATTCTTTAACATAGGAAAAATACTTGTATAAGAAGTTGTTTACTGCTTCAAATTTAATTTCAGCTTCTATGGTAATATCAGTAATTAGCTATGTGAAGTGCTACTAAGTGCAGCAAGCTTGTTATAAATATTTCCTGAAGGATAGAAACAGAAATACTAAAATGAATTATTCAAGCCAAGAATTACAAAGAGAGGGCCTTTTCTTGCTGATCACCAGTGGGTAAAAGCATATTCACCTCAGTTTATTAAAAAAAGTTTCTTGATATTAGCTTCGGAATTGTTCTAAATGTTAAAAGGATAAAAATAAGAAAATAAATAATTTGATGCAAATATTCCTTTAATTTTTCTGTAGGAAGCTGAACTAAAAATCGAGATATAAAATCATTTATGGGATATATCTGACAAAGATAAACCTTTAGGACCAGAATTCTCTGACAAAAAAAAAAAAAAAAAAGCACGAATTTCAATTTGCAAAAAACCCCTGAGGTGTGAGATGTGTCTTTCTCCCAGAAGCTTCTATTTCACTGGTGCAGAGCTCACCCAGTATTATATATCCCGCATCACCTCATGTAAAACAATAAAATGTGTGCTTGTTCTCTACTTAAAAATCATCCAGCCATGACTACATTAATTGTGAAGCTTTGGTGACTTTATTTTCACTTTGAATATTTTCTTAAATTATCAGCTCAGGTGTTTTCATTTGGTGGTTTCTTATTAGTCATATACCTGGCCATAAATCAATGGGAAATACTACTTTAGGAGGGAAAATGGCATGAATATCTCACATATATACTCAGCAGCCAGTTGACAGATGTGGTAATTTCATCACTATTTACTGTAAATTCTTCTGCAACAGACAAAATAAATTTGTTTTCTCCATTTGGTATAATTTAGCTTTATAAGAATGTAGTCTTATGAAATATCAAAGAATTTATCAAAAGAATTTATCAAAAGAATTTCCTTTTACCTTTATGGCTAAAGGTAAAAGGAAAGTAAACTTTTCCTCATTTGGGTGTATTAACTCTCATGCAACAAAGTAAAGAAGAGACAAGAGTTTATAATCAAGACAAGAGTGAAAGAGAGAAATATTCAGGTTCATGAATTGTCCCAAATTGTTGATGAATAAGAAAAAAATACCTCACCTATTATGCCTTTCCATTATATGATAAAATATGATGTAGTACAATGAAAATAATCTTGCTAACCAGAAAGCCTAGGTTTGGAGAGTGGCTCTACCATTGACTACTTAGAAGGCCTTGGGAAAGTCATATCACTTCAATGGGATTAAGTTTCATTATTTGCAAAATATTAAAGTATCTATATTTTAAAGAAATTTGTTTTATGTTTTAAAGAGATTATAAAGCTTAAATGATTATCTATCCCCACAACGTGACACATAATTGGCTCTCTATAAAACATGTAAATATGAATATTACACCTTTAACCTTTCATGATTTTATTTCACTTCCTCCTTTTGATTTAAGTAACTCACATCACTGCCTATGCACTTAAGGTTAATAGTTACATACTAGAAACAAATTGGACCTTAATTATGTTCACGTCATCTCTGATTATTTTTTCCTAAGAGGTCTCTAGTGAAATACAGTCACTTATTTCTGTCAATTAGCTTAGCTCTTAAACGTATAGTGTTTATTATGTATGTACACACTTTTGTAAACTTTGGCAATTATTTAGACTCACAAAATGACATTTCACAATGGAAGGCATAAATCTTCATTTAAGCAAAACAATAGTAACTTAATAAATATTCTAACAGCTGCCTCCATTAATGGTATTAGCCAAGATATTGAGCTATAATAGATAATATATCTGAGGACGAAGAAGAGGAGATAAGGAGGAAATACAACAAAGTCAGGAATTATGCATAAGATTGTGCTAGGAGATCATTTCCAAAGTGAAGATATTTAATAGAGAATATGTAATTAACAGTACTCTAATTGTTGTAATGATCTTCATATGATGTTAAGGGAACAATGGATTTAGAACTAGAATATTAATTTGAGTTCAATACATTCTACTATCAGCATGTAAACTTATCAATTATTTTATTATTTTACAACTTACTTTTGTATCATATATAAAATGGAAATAATTGTCCTTTGAGCCTCATAGAGTTGTTATATAATTTGAGATAATGTATATGAAAGCTTTATAAAAATGGTTTACAAATAGTAAGCAGTATATAACTATAAGTAATTATATTGGTATCAGTGATGCTAAAAATTGTTCACGAGGAAAAGTCTTTTGTCACTTGCTAGTGGACTGACAAGCAGAAGCACTATCTAATGAAAGAAGAATAAACACAGCCTGAAAGACCCTTTCACTAATATTATTCTGGTCAAGTCTTGTCATTTCATTTGCTCCTGTGTAAGTTAGAGATTATTATCATTATTCAATAAGGTTGTAAATTGTAATTAAAATACTATTCATTAATGGTCTAGCAGAGTAAAAAGCATATATAACATTCTCTTTCTATCCTCCCATTTTTACTATTCAATTCTAAAACCTGCACCAACCTCAAGCAAAATGATGAAGTGCTTTGCCTTCAGTGACCCAAATCTTTCTCCATCCCAGATCAACAACCTGAGACCTCTAGATCTTGACCCTTTGGTAATCACTCAGCCTCTCTGCACTCAAGAGTCTGTTTAGTCATCACTCAACATTTATGGAACACCTATTATGAGCCAAACACAGAAATGCTTAAAATATCTCCTGCCCTTGATGTGCTCCCAATAAAATCATAGAAATACCTAAGTGTTCTAGGTAAAGAGGAGAGTCAAGTCAAAGCTAGAAGATCTCTAGGGAATGGTATTAGAGTATAACACCACTCATACAAAATCAAATCTTTTCTAATCTACTTCTCTAGTCATAACAACCAAGTAACTCTCCAGCTTATTTTTTTTTTACACTTTCGATGTTTTAAGTATGTATTTGGTCATATTTTGACCAAATATATTCCTGTTGTTAGAAAAAATCTGTTCAGATCCCACTAAGCAAATGAATAATACTGGTAGAGAAATTTAAAATCATATTTAAATATTTGTTTGTGATAATCAATGTAGTTCTTCTTAGTCATCAGAAGGAGGGGAAAATGTCTAGCAGGGAAAAATACTAATATTGATAATGTGCTTTGGGGACAGATTTTGATAATTTAAATTTTGTAATAGTGTGATGAACTTACTGAAGTTAGAAAAATACTCATTTCACTTTTTTATAACTGGGAAACAAGTAAAAAGAATTTTTGATATAAGTATTTTGAACAAAATTTTAGTCACTGTCAACATTTCAATAGCTCTGGTTTTAAATTTTGCTACCTATTTAAATGGCAAATTTCAAAAAACTTTTCCAATAAGTGAGAGAAACATAGAAAAGGGAACATTTGAGTGTGAATTTCCCTAGGACTTATTACACTAGAAAGGCTGCACATTAATGAGTAAAATGTGAGGAATTAGGGGTGGATCTCAAGTGACAGAATGATTTAAGAGAATACTAAGCTGCTTTCAAGCTTCGTATACTGAATAATGGCAAAACATAGGAGCTGGGAATTTCAAGAGAACTAATCCAGGGTCATGTGAAGAAAATGTTAGCATAATAGGACACATAAAGAGCTAATTTCTCATCTTCAATTAAAAAAATGATTACCATCGAATTCAAACTCTGGTATAGACTTATTAAAGGCCTATTATGTTAATTCCTTGTATTAATGTATATTTTTATTTAGCTGATATAAAAAAATAAAGCCTCAAGAGAATATTAGATTTTGGACCAAGCCTATTAAGGAAAGACTTAAATACAATATTTTATAATATAAACTTTAAAAAAGTATATGATCTTTATTTGTGTGTGTCTACAGATACTGAGAGAAAAATATATATGAACCCATGCAGCTTAGCATATACATATAAATACAAAAGTTAAAAACAGGATTTATTATCAATACTATTACTTGAAAAATATTTAGCTTAATTCCAAAAGAATTTTGAAATAAGAATAATATATTTCCCATGTAAATCCTTTCATATAATGTACTCATTCCTTTCCTGGTTTTATTACTGATAGAGCATGTAAAATGAAAATATACATTATTCTCTCATTTCACTCTTTATTACAAATTATAGTATATGATTTTGTTTCAAATATAGGTTCATATAACTGAAACTATAAACATAGCAAGGAAAGACAGAATATAACAATATAACAGTGTTAAGATATATAGCTTAATACAGACACAGTTTTAAAAATTACTCTTTTGGTGTCTGTAGCTGCAGGGATTCTTTTGTTTGCTTGCTTGCTTCTTTTATTTTTCTCCTTTCTTTCTTTGCTTTCTCTTCTCTCCAATAAGTTCTTCCAAGATAAAAATATTGGTAGTAGGCATCCTTTTTTAGTTACAATTGTTTACAGAATTCAGGAATGATTATGTCTTTATTTTCCTAAGTGCAATTCACCTCAGCAGCAAAAATTTGTGTGTTTTTAGATACAAAAGTAAAAAGCTCATTTAGATTTAAAAAGAAAAATCCAAGTCTCAATGGATTATATATATTTTTTTAATTTTGAAGCCCATTCCTCAATTTAAAGATTTTCTCCTTCCTCTCCAAGTTGAGAGGTGAAGTTTACAGACCATCACTCATGCAGGTAAGTGGCAGTGACTATGGAGCTCATATCATTTTTAGTTGTTTTGAAGTGGCCAATCATAGCACTTATACTCTATTCAATATCTTGATATCTGGTGTTGGCACTAACAGATAGCAATCAGTTGTGTAATCACACCTTTAGACTTCTCACAGATCCTTCAAAAGAGCCATCACTCTGATGTTCTAACGGGGCTCATGCATACATGCTCATTATCTGATCTGTCTACCATTTTACTTCTACCAACTTACTACTTCCTCATTACTGGGCACACAGAAATGTTTATGTCTAATCTACGCCCTTCTCAGGGTCCAAGGAAACTTCTAGGAGAATTATGCTTCCAATCTACTTGTTCTTTCCCTTATATTAGGGTTGCTGAACACATAATAAGGCTTCTGTTTTCAAACTCTAGCCAGAAAACAAAATCCCAGGGTATTGTACTCTTTCAGTCCCTGCAACTTAAATGAATTCTTTTTTTCTTTCTGTTACTGAAACATCACGGATTTGGTCTGGGTCCTGCTGCTTGCTACACAGAAAGCCAATCACTGAAACAACAAGTACTGCCAGGGAAGGTTTTACTCAGGTGCTGCAGCCCAGTAGATGGGAGTTCAGTCTCAAATTCATCTCCCTGACTGACTAAAACTAGGGCATTATATAACAGAAATGTAACTACATGTAGAAAAACAAGAATTAGGAAAGGGTAGGAAAGATAATTTGGTCAACACAAAGCAGGTGGTCAGATAGGTAATCATGATGGGTGAAGGGTCTAGCATCTTATCGTCCAGATGCAATGACCTAGTAAACTTCAATTCGATGATACTATCTAGAAGGCCTGAAGGTTGGTTTCCTGAGAAAGAAACTTGAATAAGACAAAGGAACTTTCTCAAGTTTCAAGACTGAGAGAATCCATTTCTATGTGTATTCAACAGAAGCTATAAACATCAGTTCTGTGGGACAATTAGGTTAGTTTTAATTCACCCATACCTTTCTATTTTTCAACTCCTCAATCATGAGGAATCCACCTGGCAATCTTTTAGCTGCTTCATGCTGAGGAGGGGTGTTGTGGGCAGCTCCATGCCATGGCTGTCCACGTGGCCACCCAGGAAACAAAGGTTAATCTATTACTATAGTTTTATTTTGAAATACAATCTTTCCCTCTCCAGTACCCTACTGCCACCAAAGACAAATCACAACAAGACCAGCTCACCTGCCAAATAAGCTTTAGTCCCATATACTTGGCCTGATTACCTATACAAACTGCAACAAGAATCATTGTCCATATAGGTTGTCCTAAATTGTCTTTGCTGGAACCTCTCACAAGGCCATTTCAGTTAAAGCCTTAGGAAGAAAACCAGTTCCCCCAACTGCATCCCATTATAAAAGAAAACAAGTTCTTATTAAACATATGTGAACAAATACATTGCCATGAATAATATTCATAAATAGTTTACAAATTCTAGATACTAGGCAGAGAGAAAGAGAAATAGGCCTCAACTTCTGTTTACAAGAGTATACTCTACTCAATCATTAAAGTCTATAAATAGCTCAAAAGAAAAATATGATCCAGCCTCTGAAACACAAAGCAAAAAGAATCAGCAACATTTCAAACAAGAAAAAAGCCAAAAAAATTATTTCAGTTCTTCATTAGTTCAGTCCATGCAATCAACTTCTGCTCTGCTTCATATTTTATTAGGCATCTTTATAAACACATCCGCCTTTCAATTAGAGTCCTGAAAGTTTTTTCTCTAATCTCATGGCACAACCTTTAAGGTTATCAGAAACCTGAATTCTAGAGACCTTTTCATGAACTCCCCTGAAGAAGCAAGCCCTAGACTGTAGCTGATTATAAGTCACTTTTTGAGAAGAATCAACACAAAAGAACAATTGTGGATGATAAAAGTCCTAGGACAGTTATAAGTAAAGATGCAGTTGTGTATTAGTACATTCTCACAATGCTGTAAAAATATTACCTGAGAGTGGGTAATTTATAAAGGAAAGAGGTTTAATTGACTCACAGTTCTGCATGGCTGGGGAGACCTCAGGAAACTTAATCATGGCAGAAGGGGAAGAGGCACATTTTACATGGCAGCAGGTGAGAGAGCGCAAGTGTGTGTCAGCACAGGAAAAACTACCATTTATAAAACCATCAGATCTCATGAGAATTCACTTACTACCACGAGAACAGCATGAGGGAAACCACCCCCACAATCCGACCACTTCCCACCGGGTCTCTCCCTAAACACCTGGGATTACTACAATTCAAGATGAGATTTGGGTGCAGAAACAAAGCCTAAGCATATCAAGTTGACAAGAAAATTTGGTTGTTTCTGTGACATACAATAATTTAACATAATAATCATAATCATTACTGATAACATATATTAAGACATATCAATTTCAGAAATGTCATAAAATCCTGGAACACATATAGCAATACAACCCAAAGAATGTTAAAGACCACCTCACATTTTACAATGCTTTCTTTGTAGTTCTAACATACCAGATAAGCATAATATATCTCTCTTGGACTTCGGGGGATGGCAATACCCATAAAAGTTAGTTTGAAGTCAAAAAGACTGAATTTAGAACTCGAAATTTTACTGTTGAAAATTCTGGCAAAAATCAAAGGTTTAAGGCACTTGATATCACCAAATAGGATCACAGGTTACTATAAAATAGTCATTCATTTAGCCAAAATGATAAAACAGAAACGTTTACACTTTTATAGAGAGGAAACTCAGTTTCATTAATAAAGACAGCATGAGGCCTGCTGAATTTGTCTCTCCCTCTCCCTCTTCTTTTTCTTCTGTATTTTTACTCGTGAGATAAAGAAAAATCTTTTATTATCACTGACATTAAAATTTTGTTCAAAAAAACAAATTTTCCTTTGTATATATATTATTAATGTGAAAGCTAATTTTAATAAAACCTATAAACAAATCTATCTAATTTTAATCAGTTTGACCATAAGGTACGATTTTCATAAATCTTTATTACCTTTTACAATTTTCTTTTAAAGAACAAATAAATGTTCTAAGAAAACCCTGTTATTTCAGCACGTGAGCCTAGATGCTGGCCTTTCATCAGTGTGCTTTCGATATTAATTTTTAAATTTATAGAAAAACTTCTCAACTAATCTTATCCCTTAAAATTGGCCCTTACAATTTCATGAACCCACCTCTTCTGCTATAGTCCCTGGGCCTAGAGGGATTGAATAGTTTTAATCTCTAGCACTATGTCTTAATAAAGTAGTTTATTTTAATCATCACCTTTTCCAGAGTCTGAAGATAAGGCTTCAATGTGTCAGTTCTCAAGATTTAGCAGGAGTTGGTGCCTTTTTCAGATGCTGGAGTGAAAGCTCTGTAACTAAACAACAAAAGGATTTGTTAATAGGATATTTATACTGCAAAATCCTATCATTCTCTCTAACATGTCACTAATGAAAAAGCTGATTTGGTGTCTAGTACATACTGCCTGCAGCACTTCAAACCACGGTATTAAAGGAAGGTTACTCATTGCATATGTCTAATTGCTAGCATTCTAATGACAGAACTGCAACCAAAAGCATCAAAAATGTGATAGGTCCTGTGCCAAACTTTTCAGAGAAAAACAACTAACTTTTTCTCCATCAACAAAAAAAAATGTTAAATGCAAGTATCAGTTTTGGAAACTCAGTATGAGGATAAACAATTTCCTTTCACTTACTTAAATTATATACAACAAAACGAGGACAAAGTAAAACAAGCACACAATAATTTAAGCTATTTAAAAGAGCACCATCACATATTTATAAGATTGGTTCTTAGATACAATACTGAAAACTGATTAGATAACTTTTGCCACTAGAATCGTCAAACCAGTGCAATACTTGTGCATATTTTGTTGTCAAGTACACACATGAAGGCCCATGAGTAATAAATGGCTTAGGATGAAAAATTAATGGAAGTGGCTGCTACTATCATGCCGGCTGCAGCAGGGAAGTATGGCTGGGACTGCACACTCCCTGGAGCCAGTGGGAGTCCTGCCCCTTCTGAGTTGGGACGGGAGCTCCCCAAGCCACTAGTCACCCAAAATGCAACAGCAGACCCAGGCCTCCTGCTCTATAGAGCAAGTAGGAGGCCTGCGCCCCCGGGAGTGCTACAGCCTTCCAAACTGCAGCTATGGATCCTGAGCCTCCTTGTGCTCTTGGGGAAGCTGGGAACAGGTAGGATCTGCCTTCCTGGGTGCATCTGCAGCCCTGCTCCCCTGGCTGTAGACCTGGGCCTCCTGCTCTATAGAGCAAGTAGGAGGCCTGCACCCCCCGGGAGTGCTACAGCCTTCTAAACTGCAGCTATGGATCCTGAGCCTCCTTGTGCTCTTGGGGAAGCTGGGAACAGGTAGGATCTGCCTTCCTGGGTGCAGCTGCAGCCCTGCTCCCCTAGCTGCAGACCTGGGCCTCCCACTCCAGGAAGCAGGCAAGAGCTGGGGACAAGCAGGAGCCCAGCCTCCTCCGAGTTGGCAGGGCAAGAGTTCCCGGATGCAGCTGTGGCCACCCTCCCAGGCACAGGACCATAGCGTCTCTGCAGCCTGCACCCTCAGGGGCCTCAGGAAGGAGTCCCTCAGTCCCTGCATGTTTGGTGGTGTCTGCTCCCACTGTCTGGCCTCTTTCCACTCCTGGTGCCTGCTCCGATCTTGAGCAGGGGTTGGGGCCAAGCCCTGGGGCTATGAATGGCAGCTGTGGAGGCAGATGGATTTCTGGGCAGAAGTGGGCCAGTAAGGCCCCACCTTCATGTCAGGGAGGGCCTGAAGGCTGGGGTCCAGGCTGCCAGTCCCACAGATGGGAGGGGGGCCCATGGTGCCTCTTCTGGCCACCGCGGCTGGCCATGGACCAATCACAAGCACTTCTTCCCTTCTGAGGTCCATAAAAGCCCTGGGCTTAGTCAAAGTAGGGCAGGGGGTGGCCAGAGGATGAAGAAGGCAGAGGGGTGAGGGCAGAGAGAGGATGGGATAGAAGACCAACTGCAGAGACGGGTACCCTCTCTGCTGACAGCTGGAGACGATGAGATGACCAGCTTACCATCTCCATTGAGAGCTGCAGAGCCAACCTGCCAGCAGAGAGGGTCTAACTTCTTGGCTGAAAGCTTCAAAGACCTGCAGAAATGTCTGAATGACTTGCCTGCAGAGAGGAGCTACCCTCTCCAGGGCCTCCTCTCTGCTGAGAGCTGAACACTCCACAGGATGACTTGCCTTCAGAGAGGAGATACCCACTCTTCTTAGCTGTTCTAAAACTAAATAAAACTCTTCTTCCTCACCCATCCCTTGTCTGCATACCTCATGCTTCCTGGACACAGGACAAGAACTTGGGCAATGGTGCCACAGCCACAGAGGTTTCTGGCCAGAAAAATAGACACCTTAGAGATCTTGAAACAAAATCACTAGAAAGTCTCACATTTTTTATTACTACTTAATCCAAATGAATGTAACTTCATTTTAATAACAAACACAACTAAGTTATTTGACAGAAATTCCAATTAATATAATTTTCTTAAGGACAAACCTAATCTTTCCTGAACATTAAAACTTTGTACCCATATCATAGTTTTTCCTCATTACCTAAAGGAAAAGGTCTGAAACCAACTTAAAATTATTGAGTTGAATTGTCTTGGAAATAAACACTATTTAAACTTTTTTATTCTCACCTACTTTTCCAAATGACAAAATATATATTGTACTATTTTTGCTCAGAGCTTATAAAAATAAGTCTTTTATTTATTTATTTTTTGCCAGGAACCTTAAAGCTCTTGCAGCTCTGTTGATCATCCGGGGTAAGCAAAACCAATCAAATTTTAAATGGCTGGTGTGTTCTATAAGTTTTTGCAGGCTTAACAGTGGTATCTTAGGAACTTTAGATAAGGAGAGCAAATGATGAACTTTTGGAAATGCACATGAAACAGAATGACTCTTCATAGAACTAAATACAAGCCTTCCATGAGAAACTTAAAAACATCAATGATTTTGTATATGTATATATAAGTAAAACTCAGGAGAGAACAAATGGCAAATAAATGAAAATTAGAAGCAAAAACAACAAACAGGAAACAAAACCTCAAATATTCTCCTACTCAGTTTACCTTGGAGGCTACAATGTTACTCAGAGCCTAAAAAGCATATGATAGATATTTCATTCCTAGTATACAAATTAATGTCTTTAAGTCCACCAATACCACTATACATTCTGGGGAATTAAGAAATTCACTGTAGTCACATGATCACTAAGCACTTTAGTGCAAGTACAATCTATGCAGAATAGCAAATATAGTGTGAAGCACTGCAAGCATGTATGTGAAATTTTGCTCCATGTTAAATCTGGCCTCATGCTTAACTGTATTAAAATAGAATTGCAAAACTGCCAATGTATTTCTTTACAATATTTCTTATTTTACCCTCATGAAAACTAAGGGCTTTAACTATGAGCAATGTTAATTAGGCGAATTTCTCTAATTTTCTATCAAGTTTTAAAAACTATTTTACTACCTGAGACTTTTCAACTTTCTATTTTCTCTCCGTATGTATGAAGACAGACATACAGAGAAAAGGGGAAAAATATTACATGTGACTTACACAAATATCTATAACATGCTTGCAACTTTGTCTTTTGTCCTAAATTTTTTTTTTTTTTTTTTTTTTTTTTTTTTACAAAAAATAGCCAATCATTTTACCTTAGGACAAAATTTTACCATAGTCCATAATTTGGATCAACCTTTAGATAACTTCTGAATTGGATAAAATTATTTTTTTCTCAATAAGAACATATCTTCTTTGGCACACTTTATATACAGAATTATATATTAACTAGAATTCTTATTTTTAATAATCTTAAATTTCAATGAAAACCTAAGAAGCAAAAAATTCTTAGCAATCAGATATTAGCATTTTATAGATGAGAACATTCCACAATTTTTAGAAACATATTTCCCCATATCATAACCCTTTCTTAATTGGAAATGACCCAGACATCCAAGAAGCATCATAAATAATTTTAAGATTTTAAGTTACATAAAGTTTACCTACAACATCTATTCCCATTGAAAAGTACTCAATTCTTTCATTTTTAAGTTTATCTAGACTACTTCTGAAAATAGAGATATTAGACACTGCTAGTCATTATGTAAAGTTATTTCCTTGTTAACTATTTTTACAACCAGGAGTATGAGGTACTCACCTAAGTAAGAACCTTAAGTTAAATGCCAGGTCTTTTTTGCTAATAACTCAGAAGAGTCAGCTGTTTTTGTTAAAGTAACAACATTAAATTAGTCTCATTAATCAGAATAAAATAATACAAAGATCATTTTCTTTTGACTGGGTTTATAATTTTATTACCTTGTATGCCAAAACCTGACACCTCAACTATCTAGGAGAGACAAATATAAAACCCAAATAAAAATGTATTCTAACATTTCAGAAGACATTTATATTTTTATCTTACCAATAATTTTAAAGACAGCTTGGTTATTAAAGATTGACTTAAGTCACATGAACTTGAAAAATATTTTATACTTATTCACTCAATTTATGAGTGCTTTGTTATTCATAACCCAATTTGGTAGACACAATATATAACATAATAAATGTACACACACACAAACACATATAAGCATGGACACACACACACACACACACACGAGATCCAATAGCTTTTTCTTTGGAACTCTAGCTGTGAGTTACAGTGACAGTTCATAGACTGATACAAACTCACCAGTCTGTGAACATATTCACATGGCTAAACTTTGCCCCGATAAGTAATCCAGTGAAAGCTGTGAACCAAAATTTTGGGTAAAGCAGTTTCCACGGCATTTTGATTTTTAAAGGCCAAACCACTCCAGGCTCCAATAAACACTGGAGCCAAACAGTACCACAGGAGCACATCATGTAGTAACCAGGCCTGACCCTGTTCAGAACAGAAGCTTGGGATACATAAAACTCCACCCTGCTTTCCCATTCAACAGCAAAATGAAGTCCATGAAGAGGCCAAACCTCTCCAGATTCCAAAGAATACTGGGGTCAACAATACTACAAAGGAATATCAGCATATCGAATTCTGATTTCCCATGACTCTATCAACAAACACACAGACAATCACCGAAACACAATCCTACTGCCGCAGCAACAAACAAGACCAAGAGTGTTCAAACTGAAACAGCTGGGGTGCTTCCTCTCTCCTTCGGTTGGACTCAATTAACCTGAAAATTCTTTTGGAATTTCCCAAATTGAGAGGAACCAATCCCTCAGTCTGGCACCCACAAAAGACAATCACTTGCTCAGACATACACACACAATTACAAACAAGCCCCCAAGAGTGTCCAAATTGAAACAGTCAGGGTGCTTCCCTCTCTCACTCAGTTGAGCTTGTGTAATCTACAATGGAAATTTCTTCAAAAATTTCCCAAATTGAGAGGAACAGATCCTGCTGTCTGGGCCCACATAGGACACTCACTTATCTGGAGGCAGATGTCAAATTTCAAAGGCTATTCTTCCTAGGAAATCAGGAATGTGTTTGAGGCCTGCAGCGGTGAAACCAGAGAGAGACTGAAACTCACCTCCTACCAAAAAAGGTTCAGGCAGCTACTTAGGGGGGCTTCTAAAACTCTCCTTGACATGACAGTGGAGCAACAACGAATGCACTCCTAGTCAGGGGACCAAAGTCTGTTACCTAAACACCAGGGATTTGTTATAGGTCCTGCTGCTCACCAAAGCACAAGGGATTTGTTATAAGTCCTGCTACTCACTACATGGAAAGTCAATCACTGATACAATGAGTATCATCAGGGAAGAAGGCTTGAACCAGGTTGTTGCAGCCAAGGAGATGAGAGATCAGTCTGAAATCCATCTACCTGACTAAAATTAGGGGCTTACATAGCAGAAATGTAACTAACTATACACAGGCAAACAGGAATTAGGGAGGGGTAAAAA
Organism: Hylobates moloch; assembly: GCF_009828535.3. Lineage (NCBI taxonomy): Eukaryota > Metazoa > Chordata > Mammalia > Primates > Hylobatidae > Hylobates > Hylobates moloch. The sequence goes on from NW_026652293.1 coordinate 19,601,938, forward strand.
AGAAAAGTTGGTTCAACAGAAAAACAAATGGTTAGTTAAGCAATCATGATCCATGAGAGGTCTGATGTCTAATTGTCCAGATGCAGTTATCTAGTAAATTTCATTCACTTGATACTATCTGAGAAGAATGATTATTGGTTTCTTGAGAAAGAAACTCAGTATTATTTTCTCAAGTTTCAAGACTGGCAGGATGAATTTCTATGTTTATTCAAAAAAACTATAACCACCCAGTTCTATGGGACAAATAGGTCAGTTCCATTTCCTTTTCCTCACTTTCTTGCGAGCCTACTCCCGGCAATTACTAGAGACAAGGAAAGCAGTTAAGAGACGTCTTACATACTTGCTTCTTCCAAACTTCTCTTCTTTCAGCCTAAGTTATAACTTATTTTGTATTGGGGAAGAAGGCACAGCTTTCATATAGTCCTCAATCTTTTTTATTTCACACTTGATTTTTTTCATACTTTTTTCATAACTTTATTGAACTATAATTGAAGTGGACAATGTGACAAATTCTGACAGAGTTTTGCATGTATAAAACTACCAGGTGCTGGTGCCTTTCTAAATAATCCAATAATCATCTAGTCTTTTTGTTTCACTGGTCAATGTGGGAGTCACTTATTGAAGGAAAATAGAATCCATCACCAAATGTCCCACATCTTTCAAACTATTAACTTTGTTTTGCTGTTGTTGTTGTTGTTTGTTTTGGTTTTGGTTTTGGTTTGGAGATGGAGTCTCACTCATCATCCAAGCTAGAGTGCAGTGGCACAATCTCGGCTCACTACAACCTCCGCCTCCCAGATTCAAGCGATTCTCATGCCTCAGCCTCCCCAGTAGCTGGGATTACAGGTGTGCACCAGCACACCTGGCTAATTTTTGTATTTTTAGTAGAGATGGGGGTTTCGCTATGCTGGCCAGGCTGTTCTCACACACCTGATATCAGATGATCCACCCACCTCGGCCTCCCAAACTGCTGGGATTACAGGCGTGAGCCACTGCAACTGGCCCAAACTATTAACTTTCAATTAGTCATTCTATCTAGACTGCGTGAAAAAATTTTCAGAAAATCAAGTAATAAACTCTTAAATCACTCTTGTCTTAACTTTTGGGCAAATAATAACTAAAAATATTATTTGGGCAAATAATACATTATCTAAAGGAAACTTGGCAACTGAATTCACATGCTCTTGGTGTAACCATAGCACATTTATCTGTTCATTTTCGTATCAAAGGGATATGTTTAAGGGAACAAAACTACCCAATATTTTATGGTCAAAAGATAATTATAGACACATGGTTCAACAGGTTTCTTCTGTGTATAATTATTTCACAACTAATTCCAATAAGATTAAGTACAAGTTCTTCATGTTCAGCATTAGAATCTTTACTTTTTGTTTTTGTTCTCCTGAATTCATCATGCTTTCAGAAAATGAATTCTTTTTTTCCAAAACAGGGCTACTGCTTATAATTATAAAGTATGAGTACATGTGGTTGAAGAGACTAGTTGACCACAAAGGACACTTGAGAAATATATCATGATTTTCTATTTTAATGTCTAGTATTACAGCTATTATTTTTAAAGTATATTAACATTTTTTTAATTTTATTATTCAACCTCAAAAACTTTTGTACAATAGAAAAAAAAAGTGTGTGAAGTCTAATCAGAATTAGCCAAAGAGTAATGTTAATTGTCTAATTCTTGAATTCATCTTCATTCTGCTGAAGCTGCTGTTTTGAAGATTGTAAATCAATGGAGCTGAATGTAACTAATGACCAGTTATTTCTGGTCACTAAATCCTTTAATGTATCAGGAAAAGATGAGTGGTCTCTACATAAAAATTGACACTAGTTCTTGCAATTTATTTTAAAAAACTGAAATGCCTGTTTTTTTGTTAAATGAACAGTTTTCACATTATTATACTTTCTCATAAAATTGTTCTTTCTGCTATTATTTTTAGAAATCATAATTAAATTATTGTTTAGTATTCTTTAATAATTTCTTAGACAATTTAATTCTCCAGACAGCTACTGCTTGGCTTCTAGTTTTTAAATGTGTACAACTTTGATGCTAAATATTATTATCAATATTGAAGACGATTAGATAGATAGATCAGATGCAACTCAGAAAGTTATTTTTAGTGAACTTTTAAAATAATGGTGATGTCCTTTGACCCCACAGAAATAAAAACAGCCAACAGAGAATACCATAAACATGTCTATGCAAATAAACTAGAAAATCTAGAAGAAATGGATAAATTCCTGGATACATACACCCTCCCAAAACTAGACCAGGAATAAGTTGAATCCCTGAATAAACCAATAACAAATTCTGAAATTTAGCTGGTAATAAATAGCCTACTAACCAACAAAAGCCCAGGAAGAGATGGATTTACAGCTGAATTCTACCAGAGGTACAAAGAGGAGCTGGTACCATTTCTTCTGAAACTATTTCACACAATTGAAAAGGAGACACTTCTCTGTAACTCATTTTATGAGGCCAGCATCATTCTGATACCCAAACCTGGCAGAAACACAACAAAAAATGGAAACTTCAGGCCAATATCCCTGATGAACCTCAATGTAAAAATCCTCAATAAAATACTAGCAAACCGAATCCAGCAGCACATCAAAAAGCTTATCCACCATGATCAAGTCAGCTTCATCACCAGAATACAAGGCTGGTTCAATATATGCAAATCAATAAATGTAACTCATCCCATAAACAGAACTAAAGACAAAAGCCAAATGATTATTTCAATAGACACAGAAAAGGCCTTTGACAAAATTTAACAGCCCTTCATGTTAAAAACTTTCAATAAACTAGATATTGATGCAACTTACCTCAAAATAAAAAGAGCCATTTATGATAAACTCACAACCAATATCATAGTGAATGGGCAAAAGCTGGAAGCATTCCCCTTGAAAACTGGCACAAGACAAGGATGCCCTCTCTCACGACTCCTATTCAACATAGTATGGGAAGTTCTGGTCAGGGCAATCAGGCAAGAGAAATAAACAAAGAGTATTCAAATAGGAAGAGAGGAAGTCAAACTGTCTCTGTTTGCAGATGACATAATTCTATGTCTAGAAAACCACATTGTCTCAGCCCCAAATCTTCTTAAGCAGATAAGTAACTTCAGCAAATTTCAGGATACAAAATCAATGTGCAAAAATCACAAGTATTCCTATACACCAACAATATATAAGTAGAGAGCCAAACCATGAATTAACTCCCATTCACAACTGCTATAAAGAGAATAAAATACCAAGGAATACAGCTAACAAGCAGAGAGAAGAATCTCTTCATGGAGAACTATAAACCACTGCTCAAGGAACTCAGAAAGGACACAAACAAATTTTCCAGAAAAACACTCCATGCTCATGGATAGGAAGAATCAATATCATGAAAATGGCCATATTGCCCAAAGCAATTTATAGATTCAGTGCTATTCCCATTAAACTACCATTGATATTCCTCACAGAATTAGAAAAAACTACTTTAAAATTCATATGGAACCACAAAAGAGCCCATATAGCCAAAAGAATCCTAAGCACAAAGGACAAAGCTGGAGGCATCATGATACCCACCTTCAAACAATACTACAAGGCTACAGTAACCAAAACATCGTGGTACTGGTATAAAAACAGACACATAGACCAATGGAACAGAATAGAGATCTCAGAAATAAGACCACACATATACAACCATCTGATCTTTAACAAACCTGACAGAAACAAGCAATGGGGAAAGGATTCCCTTTTAATTTATTTATTTACTTTTTATTTTTATTATACTTTAAGTTCTAGGGTACATGTACACAACGTGCAGGTTTGTTACATATGTATACATGTGCATGTTGGTGTCCTGCACCCATTAACTCATCATTTACATTAGGTATATCTCATAATGCTATCCCTCCCCACTCCCCCCACCCCACAACAGTCCCCAGTATGTGATGTTCTCCATCCTGTGTCCAAGTGTTCTCATTGTTCAATTCCCACCTATGAGTGAGAACATGCAGTGTTTGGTTTTCTGTCCTTAACAATAGTTTGCTGAGAATGATGGTTTCCAGCTTCATCCATGTCCCTACAAAGGACATGAACTCTTCCTTTTTTATGGCTGCATAGTATTCCATGGTGTATATGTGCCACATTTTCTTAATCCAGTCTCTCATTGATGGACATTTGGGTTGGTTCCAAGTCTTTGCTATTGTGAATAGTGCCGCAATAAACATACGTGTGCATGTGTCTTCATAGCAGCATGATTTATAATCCTTTGGGTATATACCCAGCAATGGGATGGCTGGCTCAAATGGTATTTCTAGTTCTAGATCCTTGAGGAATCGCCACACTGACTTCCACAATGGTTGAACTAGTTGACAGTCCCACCAACAGTGTAAAAGTATTCCTATTTCTCCACATCTTCTCCAGCACCTGTTGTTTCCTGACTTTTTAATGATGGCCATTGTAACTGGTATGAGATGGTATCTCATTGTGGTTTTGATTTGCATTTCTCTGATGGCCAGTGATGATGAGCATTTTTGCATGTGTCTGTTGGCTGCATAAATGTCTTCTTTTGAGAAGTGTCTGTTCATGTCCTTCGCCCACTTTTGATGGGGTTGTTTTTTTCTTGTAAATTTGTTTGAGTTCTTTGTAGATTCTAGATATTAGCCCTTTGTCAGATGAGTAGATTGCAAAAATTTTCTCCCATTCTGTAGGTTGCCTGTTCACTGTGATGGTAGCTTCTTTTGCTGTGCAGAAGCTCTTTAGTTTAATTAGATCCCATTTGTCAATTTTGGCTTTTGTTGCCATTGCTTTTGGTGTTTTAGACATGAAGTCCTTGCCCATGCCTATGTCCTAATATATTGCCTAGGTTTTCTTCTAGGGTTTTTATGGTTTTAGGTCTAACATTTAAGTCTTTAATCCATCTTGAATTAAATTTTGTATAAGGTGTAAGGAAGGGATCCAGTTTCAGCTTTCTACATATGGCTAGCCAGTTTTCCCAGCACCATTTATTCCCCATTTCTTGTTTTTGTCAGGTTTGTCAAAGATCGGATGGTTGTAGATGGGTGGTATTATTTCTGAGGGCTCTGTTCTGTTCCATTGGTCTATATCTCTGTTTTAGTACCAGTAACATGCTTTTTTGGTTACTGTAGCCTTGTAGTATAGTTTGAAGTCAGGTAGCATGATGCCTCCAGCTTTGTTCTTTTGGCTTAGGATTGACTTGGGAATGCAGGCTCTTTTTTGGTTCCATATGAACTTTAACGTAGTTTTTTCCAATTCTGTGAAGAAAGTCATTGGTAGCTTGATGGGGATGGCACTGAATCTACAAATTACCTTGGGCAGTAAGGCCATTTTCACGATATTGATTCTTCCTATCCATGAGCACGGAATGTTCTTCCATTTGTTTGTGTCCTCTTTTATTTCATTGAGCAGTGGTTTGTAGTTCTTCTTGAAGAGGTCCTTCACATCCCTTGTAAGTTGGATTCCTAGGTATTTTATTCTCTTTGAAGCCATTGTGAATGGGAGTTCACTCATGATTTGGATCTCTGTTTGTCTGTTATTGGTGTATAAGGATGCTTGTGATTTTTGCACATTGATTTTGTATCCTGAGACTTTGCTGAAGTTGCTTATCAGCTTAAGGACATTTTGAGCTAAGACGATGGGGTTTTCTAGATATACAATCATGTCATCTGCAAATAGGGACAATTTGACTTCCCCTTTTCCTAATTGAATATCCTTTATTACTTTCTCCTGGCTGATTGCCCTGCCAGAACTTCCAACACTATGTTGAATAGGAAAGAGTAAATACTTCAGTTTACTTTATATCTAAAGTCTGTCCTCTGCAAGCTTTTCAAAATCAATGCAACAGGGAGAATAAAAAGCAAATTGTGAAACAAAATAATTTCATGTGACTTTATAGACCAACCATTTTTCAAGTGATTGGCTGAAATTTTTTTTAATACGTTTAAATCAACACTATTACAGAGTTAAGAGAAGGCTTATAGTGTTTTTATTTTACTTTAAAAGGGCAAATAATGTTTTTGGAATACTCTTTTATAATTTTTTACAAGTCTTTATTTGCAAACGTATTGACTGCATACAATTCTAATTTGTATATATATTCTTCTATGATAGATAATGTTATATTATTTTGGAATAATATAACCAACAAATTTTGGCTGCTATCACTCAATTTGCTATTTTCTGGTGTTTACAGTACCTGTCACTGTGTAACAAGCCACTCTAAAATTGAATGCTCTAAACCATTTTATTATTCTTATGGTATCTCTGAGTTACAGGTTCAGAAATGGGACAGTGAAGACAGATCCTGTCACCTTCACAATATTTGGGGAAGTTCTCCTGGGTAATGTCCTGCAGAGTGTTTTCCAACTTGGTTCCATTCTCCTCATCACTTTCAGGTACACCAATCAGACGTAGGTTTGGTCTTTTCACATAGTCCCATATTTCTTGGAGGCTTTGGTCATTTCTTTTTACTCTTTTTTCTCTAAACTTCTCTTCTCGCTTCATTTCATTCATTTGATCTTCAATCACTGATACCCTTTCTTCCAGTTGATCGAATCGGCTACTGAAGCCTGTTTGTCACGTAGTTCTCGTGTCATGGTTTTCAGCTCCATCAGGTCATTTAGGGACTTCTCTATATTGGTTATTCTAGTTAGCCATTCGTCTAAATTTTTTTCAAGGTTTTTAGCTTCTTTGCGATGGGTTCAAACTTCCTCCTTTAGCTCAGAGAAGTTTGATCGTTGAAGCCTTCTTCTCTGAACTCGTCAAAGTCATTTTCCATCCAGCTTTGTTCCATTGCTGGCAAGGAGCTGCATTCCTTTGGAGGGGGAGAGGTGCTCCACAATAAAACCCCATCTGTACATCACCATCATCAAAGACCAAAGGTAGATAAAACCACAAAGATGGGGAAAAAACAGAAAAGAAAACCTGAAAATTCTAAAAATCAGGATTCCCTTTTTAATAAATAAAGCTGGCTAGCCATATGCAGAAAATTGAAACTGGACCCCTTCCTTACACCTTATACAAAAATTAACTCAAGATGGGATAAAGATTTAAATCCAAAACCCAAAATTATAAAAACCCTAGAAGAAGAGCTAGACAATACCATTCAGGACATAGGCACAGGCAAATATTTCATAACAAAAACGTCGAAAGCAATTGCAACTGAAGCAAAACTTGACAAATGGGATCTGACTAAAGAGCTTCTGCACAGCAAAAGAAACTATCATCAGAGTGAACAACGTACAGAATGGGATAAAATTTTTGCAATCTATCCATCTGACAAAGGTCTAATATCTAGAATCTACAAGGAATTTAAACAAACTTACAAGAAAAAACAAACAACTCCATTAAAAAGTGGGCAAAGTATATGAACAGACACTTCTCAAAAGAAGACATTATGTGTCTTTTCATTATGTGTATTTTCTGCATATGGCTAGCCAGCTTTACCAGAACATATGAAAAAAAGTTCCACATCACTGATTATTAGAGAAATGCAAATCAAAATCACAATGAGATACTATCTCACACCAGTCAGAATGGTGATCATTAAAAAGTCAAGAAACAACAGATGCTGGCGAGGCTATGGAGAAATAGGAACGCCTTTACACTGTTCATGGAAATGTAAATTAGGTCAACCGTTGTGGAAGACAGTGTGACAATTCCTCAAAGACCTAGAACCAGAAATACCATTTGGCCCAGCAATCCTATTACTGGGCATATACTCAAAGGAATATAAATCATTCTCTTATAAAGATACATGTACATATATGTTGACTGCAGCACTATTCACGATAGCAAAAACATGGAATCAACCCAATTGCCCATCGGTGATAGACTGGATAAAGAAAATGTGGTACATATATACCATGGAATATTATGTAGCCATAAAAAGGAATGAGATCATGTCCTTTGCAAGGACATGGATGCATCTGAAAGCCATTATCCTCAGCAAACTAACACAGGAACAGGAAACCAAACACCAGATTTTCTCACTTATAAGTGGGAGCTGAACAATGAGAACATGTGGACAGAGGAAGGGGAACAACACACACTGGGGCCTGTCAGCAGGTGGGGGCTGGGGCAGAGAGAGCATCAGGAAAAATAGCTAATGCATGGTAGGCTTAATACCTATGTGATGGATTGATAGGTGCAGTAAACTACCAAGGCACATTTTCACCTATGTAACAAATCTGTATATCCTCCACAGGTATTCCAGAACTTAGAATAAAATTTAAAAAAAAACACTTGAAATATGAATTTAATTACCTTTGAAAAATATCTTTTCTGCAGATATAGGTCTTGAAACCACTGTATGGCAAACAAAAGGCTCTTGAAAGTAGTTTGCTCAAGATAAAAATGATGGCAAAAGTCACAGGGTTTGCATTGTCTAAACTTATCCAATGGTACACATCGAATATGTGCAGTTCTTTATATATCAATTGTTCCTCAGTAAAGCTGTTTTATAAATAATAAATAAAATGAAAATGACAAAAAAATAGTGATGATAATGATGATAGCTATCATTTGTTTAACACTTACACTATTCCAAGCATTTTGCATTATTATTTCATTTTTACCACAACCTAATGAATTAATCTTATTCCACCTGTCTTATAAATAAGATAGATAAGAGCCCTATAGTTTAAGTGGCTTGCTTGGTTTGTATGTAGTTAAACCAGAATTTAAATCCAGACTTACAAGATTCCAGATATTCATAGTCCTATTTTTGGTCATGCTCTGCGTCTACCTTCGTGTTCTTTATTATCTACATCATTGGTGTTCATTGAGAAGAAAATAATTAAAATTCATTAATGTATCATTAGTCTGGCCAGGCGCAGTGTCTCACGCCTGTAATCCCAGCACTTTGGGAGGCCGAGGCGGGCGGATCACGAGGTCAGGAGTTCGAAACCAGCTGACCAACATGGTGAAACTCTGTCTGTAGTAAAAATATAAAAATTAGCCAGGTGTGATGGTGGGCACCTGTAATTCCAGCTACTCAGGAGGCTGAGGCAGGAGAATTGCTTGAACCTGGGAGGCGGAAGTTGCAATGAGCCAAGGTCACACTACTGCACTCCAGCCTGGGTGACAGAGCAAGAATCCTTCTCAAAAAACAAAACAAACAAACTATATATATATATATATATACACATACATACACACACATATATACACATACATACACATATATATATACCATATATATATTAGTTTTTTAACTCAAAAACACAAAGAACTCTCAAAATTTGTATTTTTATTTAAAAGAATATTTTTGGATGGCAATTTTTAGGGGTCATCCTCTCCAGTTTCTAGTGTTCACTTAAATGATATCTGTTGAACATTTTTTTTTTCCTGCCCCACATACCATCTCATCTATCCAAATTCAGTCTAATTGGAACCTTGGTGGACACGCCTTAGAGCATCTCATGCTTCACCTTTGGAGCACACAAGGCAACAAGTCTCATAACCCTTTCCTCCCGTGAACAGTGACATGAATGATACAGAAAATACCATTGGGAACATTCAGTGAAAGACATTTGGCAAATTTTGTCCTTTGGAATTGAAGGTCTGTAACATGAGGGATTGAATAATTGCAAAGGGAACCATAAAATTCCTGGCTCTTTTCTATAGTGAGAATTTTGTTTTTCAGATAAACAATAATAAAAACTTTCATACTAGAAAGCACTTCTATTTTCTTTTTCTCATATACAAAACATTAGTCCCTCCAAATGTATGTAAGGCAAATGAACTTTTCTGCTATTCATTTAGTAGGCTAAGTTCAAATACAGAAAAAGCCTTGTAACAGCGACTTTGTAAAAGAGATGACAGATGGCCACAAGTCTCTTTTTCTCATCGTAAAGTAATAAAAGGCAAAGTCTTTCTGCCCCAGAATTTGTAGGAGCAAAAATTGCCCATTTCTCATATGGGTGATAAGAAAGTGAGGGGCATGAAAAGAGAGAATAAGCTAGCTTAGCACTATATTGCATCATTCTCCAGGGGGCTTGATTGAGGGACAAACACACAAACACATCCCAGAAGAAATCAGAGAGACATCTATCAGGTGTCCCAGTGCCAAGGGCAATGTGTTAAGTGACCAGTCAGAGGAACTTGTCCAAAGCAACTGCACCAAGGAAACTGCAGATGTGAGATCTCCAGTGAAGATAATTTTATGGAGAGGATGAGAAGAGAGAGAGAGAGAGACAGAGAGAGAGAGAGAGAACAAAAAAGTACCAATACCATAGCCAGAGGAAACTAACCAATGACAGATGGGTTCGAGTTAATGGAGACCATTTCTTGCCTCCTGTGTCTCCTCCTTTTCCTTATTTGAAATCCTGGAGAAGGCTCAATTAGCCCAATGCACAGAGACAGAGCAGCAGAAATGTTAGATGGGAAGATGGACAGGAATCTACCGTGCTTACCTTTTTCATGACAACTTTATAGCCTGCAACAGGCCTGAGCTAGGGAGAGGAAAAAGCTTTAAGTGAAGTAAGAAGGGTTTTATTCTTATGCTGAACTATATGATAGTATATTGGAAATTTTTAATAGAACTACAAGTAATCAGAGAATTGTTGGTTATCTGTAAATGATCTTCCCTCTTCAAATCCCAAACCCCATAAAGCCACTGGGTCTGCCCAAGTGAAAAAAAAAAAAAAAAAGCCATCAAATGGGTAAAATGATCCAAAAGAAAATGAATCAAAGTATTTTCTGTCTATATACCACATGTCCTGCTCACTTACACTTTCACTTCTTGAAATCTGTTTAGAACACTCTCATATCCTTTATAGTCTACTTTTTCATAAATCTGCTATCATGAAATTTAGGGAAATTTCTTCTTAAAGTGAGATGCTTATTTTAAACTGGGACTATACCTTGTTTTCCCTGTATCTTTGACATTTACTATTTTATATCTCCCAGGCGCTAACACTGCTACACAGAAGAGTAGCTAGCAAAACAGGTCATGAAAATTGACTACCTATATTATTAATCCTGTTTTCCTAATTAGCAATTTGCAGAGCTTCTTATGTTACATTGAGGGAACTGCCAGGGAATGGGGGAAAACCTCTCCCCTGCCAAGAAAAAATAGATTTTAAAAGAATCTGTGTTTTATGGGTCTTGTATCAGGTTCGCCACTGTACATGATGTTAGCACTAAATCCTTGCCTGTGCACTGTAAAGTTGTATGCTTTCTAAAAATACAGAAACCACACTAAGATATGGATTTTCCTTAAAAATTATTGCCCATGTTGAGAATATTTCACCGAGTTAAGTCAGTTTATCAGCATTTTTGAAGAAAAACTACTATTATAGGCAAATTGGGAATACAATTTTGTCTAGCATATATAGTCAATCAAGACGCTTTAATGTTTTTTTCCTTTCTTCACCTCAAAGTCAATCATTAATGCTCAATTAAGGAAATTTGATCCAAAAATGTTTTCCAAGTATTTACTGGGACTAAAGTAAAAATGAGGAAATTTTTCTTAGAATTTTTTATCAAAATTTCTTACAGTTATACAACTTTTCTCATGATTTTAGGAGAGAATGCAATTACATAATTTGAGAATCATGTCTATAAGGGACAGTGATAGAGCAAAAAGTTAGTCTGGCACTCCAGATACCTGAGGCCTTGCCCTAGGATTGCCACAAATTAATTCTGCAATTTTGAAAATCAGATAATGTTGCTGTAACTTTTGTTTTATTGAACCTATTCTTATAAGAGGACTCAGATCCTCTAGAAATAAAGAAATTAAACAGTTCTTTCACTCTCAAATTAGGATAGTCATATTCACTCTTGTCTACTTCAAGCTCATAAGAAGCTCAAACAAGAAAGTATGTATGAACAAATTTATAAGAGTATAAAGCGTAATAAAAATGCTAGTAAAGGCTAAATTCTTGATAACATACTGAATAAATTTTGCAAATGCACTTTACATGAATTATTCTGGTAATTCTCACAAACCCAAATCTAGTGAGTACTTTTACAATTCCAACTTCACACAAGTACACAGAACTATACCAAGGCCACATAAACAGTAAATAGCTACCAAGTAATCAGTAGCAGAAAGTTCATACATAGTTCCAGAAGCATATTGATAGAAAAAGTAGCATATTTAAAATTTGAAATTGGAACAGTAAAATATATAAAATGCATTATTCTTGAAGTTTAGATTTGTTCTCTTCATACGCAGAGCTCCATTGCCTTGAAAATGACACTCAAATAACACAAATAAAAATAATTGTTTGAATTATCAAGTGGGCAAGCCACTAAATTTACTATTTCCAAATCTCTAATCTAAAATATAAAATTTCACTGTATTTGCAAAGAGAATTAAGGAGTAATAAACAATAGACTTGATGTTGAAATATGTGAAAAAGGGATAAATTCACTACTTTCACAATTCAGAATTTAATGAGAGTATAGACTGTGACTTGGAGGCTGCCAAAGGAAACCACGTGACATTAACAACTGAAGACACATCCAGCAAGACACACTTTGTTGTTGTCCATAGGTATTATCTTGATGTAGATAGATTTCTCTATAAATTGTTTTTGCTTTTTGTTTGTTTTTGCTTTTCTAAACCCACTATTAAGGTAGTCTTCTACAATAAAAACATAATCGTGACAAAAAAACATTCTCTCATTAAAGTTTTTTAAGAATTATATGATTTATCTAATGGGTTATTGCTAAACTTACTGAAACTCAATTTAATTTTTTACAAAATCTTCTAATGACTCTCCTGTAGTCCCATAAACTCATAAATCAATCTCCCAAATAACCCTTCATATAAGATTTTGCAAACTGCTTGACTAAATTCCTTCACTTCTCTTCTTTACCATTTGCACTGCCCTTGTGGGGCAAACTCTGCTTCAAAAGATTTTCACATTTTCAGAAGGAGCAAAAAGATTGTATTTCCTATCTTGATGAAGAGTTCACAAGCCTGCAAGAACTGAAGAGCTGAGGACAAAGCCCTGCTGTTTTGAAAACTGTGCATGAACCCCAAGCACAGTGTGCCATCTGATCTTGTCTGCTGTAGTGAGTGTCCTGCATAGCTCTGTATAATCCTGGAGTTCATTTTGTAACCCTTTCATTCACATTACTCTTTAACACTGATAGTATTACCACATATTTGTATGCAGTACCTCTAGGCATGATTGGAGGAATTTAGTAAACTCTCATTGAGTTGAACACAGGCTATCATAACCTTTCAGTAGAAATCCCAAGAGGCTCAGTTAGTACCAATGACACCAATAGGAAAATCATGCCCATGAGGATAATGAAATTGTCTATTTCCAAGTCAATACCTCAGATTTGAATAGATAAACATAGTGATCCTATTGATCCTGACTCATTTAGAAGACAAACAAAATGAACCAAGAGCACAGAAACTGGATTGACTTTTTGTAAGAAAATGTCAAACACACTGCCTAAAAGTTCTAAGAATTTTGTTATTTTATATGGATTTCAATTCAACAGTGTTACTAGTTTTAGGATCATAATAATACCGTAACAGTGAGAGATGGAATATTATCACCTAATATGCATTTCAAAAGCCTCTACCAATATCATTAGTTGCTGAAGCTTATTACCCAGGTTTTACTGGGTCTTATATCACTTTGAAGGGAAAAGTAGTATGTTTTATAAGTACATTAAAATTTCATTTTTAGTAGAGTTTTCAGAATAAACAAACCTAAATTAACAAACCTCTTCAAATTAGCATGTGGATGTCTCTGTGCTACTGACATTGAAAATACGTGTGCAGCAAAGGTGGGATCTAAAATATTATAAAGCCCCAAAATTAACTATGTTATTAATCCCAATGCTGAGCCACAGAACCACTGTAAATATTATGAAGACTTATTTGGATATGTAAATTAACACAACCTCTCGTTACATCTGTGTGTGGTGGGGAGGGGCAAGGTATGTTCACACATGCAGCTGCACACTTTGTTCACAGGATACAAACTTCTCCTTTAATTCCTAGTAGAGAAGGGAAGCTATACATCTGTAAGCTGCAGGAGTGACGTGGCAGGATGAAGATGTCCTCAGAGGGCTGAATGTACTGATTCAGATACTGGACCCTTTTTCCAATCCCCAGTCCTCTCATATTACGCAACAATGTGTTCGTCAGAATAAAGTCAACATGAATTTGGGGAAAATATGGGAAAGCACACGATAAGGAATCTTGTCACCCCTCGCTTTATAATAAAGGTTCTGTGACAATTTTCCTGAGAGAAATAAAAGACAACTCGTGACAAATTTCCTGGGAAAAATTAAAGACATCCAGTTGGAACCACAGAAATTACTTTCACAGCATAACCTGGGAATAGGTGTATGTGTACTAAGCCATTGCCTTTTGGGGTGGTTTCTTAGACAGAATAATTATGAAATAGAAGTGGGGTGTGAGGGAAATAAAATGGAGGTGAGAAAAAAAGAAACAAGGATGATTCCTAGGTTTGAGTAAGCTGAGGTTTTTATATCATAATAGAAAATTAAAAATCAATCTTTTCTCTTCCTTTCTTTGTTTGTTTTTCTCTCTTTCTTGTTTTCTCTCCGTATTAGTCCACTTTCATGCTGCTGATAAAGACATATCCGAGACTGGGAAATTTACAAAAGAAAGAAGTTTAATTGAGCTTACAGTTCCACATGGCTGGGGAAACCTCACAATCATGGCAGAAGGCAAAGAGGAGCAAGTCACATCTTATGTGAATGGCAGCAGGCAAAAAGAGTTTGTGCAGGGGGACTCCTCTTTTAAAAACCATCAGATTTCATCAGACTCATTCACTATCACAAGAACAGTGAAGGAAAGACCCGCCCCCATAATTCAATCACCGCCCTCCGTGTTCCTCTCGCAACACATGGGAATTGGAAGAGTTACAATTCAAGATGAGATTTGGGTAGGGACACAGCAAAACCATGTCACTCTCTCTCTTTTGCCTTCCCTCCCTTTTTTTAGGTCATCAGTTTTTGTTAAGAAAAATAAACATATATTAATACTTCTGAAAACTGCAGTATAATTGATCTTCTACATTGTATTAATAAACATATGTGAACTGGGTCAGTGTAACAGCCACAACTTAAAGTCCATCGCCTAGACTCTCATCCTATGGTGGCATTAGAGGCATTTTTCATATCTAGAAATACTGAAAAATATTTTCTTCTAAAGCCTGGAGATAATAGTAATTTATATGTGCACTTTCTTTTTTTTTTTTTTTTTTTGAGACAGAGTCTCGCTCTGTGGCCCAGGCTGGAGTGCAGCCGTGCAATCTCGGCTCACTGCAAGCTCCGCCTCCCGGGTTCACACCATTCTCCCACCTCAGCCTCCTGAGTAGCTGGGACTACAGCCGCCCGCCACCACGCTCGGCAAATTTTTTGTATTTTTAGTAGAGACGGGGTTTCACCGTTTTAGCCAGGATGGTCTCGATCTCCTGACCTCGTGATCCGCCCGCCTCGGCCTCCCAAAGTGCTGGGATTACAGGCGTGAGCCACCGCACCCGGCCCCTATATGTGCACTTTCATATATAAGAGATATATACAGTATCTTATACTTCACAATAATTATTTGTAAAATATTCACAATATTCTTTGTAAAAATTGCCATTATTTGGAGGTTTTAACTACTGAACAGTTGAAACCAAGTCATAAGAGCACATTACAAAACTGAGTTTCAAGCACAGATTTTTGTATTCATTTCATAAAAACAGTTGATAGTTCACTGAAATAAGATTTTCTCTTGGGTCCAATGAAAATCGTATTTTTAGAGCCAAGATGGCCGAATAGGAACAGCTCCAGTCTACAGCTCCCATTGTGAGCGACACAGAAGATGGGTGATTTCTGCATTTCCATTTGAGGTACCAGGTTCATCCTACTAGGGAGTGCCAAACAGTGGGTGCAGGACAGTCGGTGCAGTGCACTGTGCGCGAGCCGAAGCAGGGCGAGGCATTGCCTCACTCGGGAAGTGCAAGGGGTCAGGGAGTTCCCTTTCCTAGTCAAAGAAAGGGGTAACAGACGGCACCTGGAATATCGGGTCAGTCCCGCCCTAATACTGCGCTTTTCCAATGGGCTCGGAAAACGGCACACCAGGAGATTCTGTCCCGCATCTGGCTTGCAGGGTCCTATGCCCAGGGAGTCTCGCTGATTGCTAGTACAGCAGTCTGAGATCAAACTGCAAGGCGGCAGCGAGGCTGGAGGAGGGGCGCCCGCCATTGCCCAGGCTTGCTTAGGTAAACAAAGCAGCCAGGAAGCTTGAACTGGGTGGAGCCCACCACAGCTCAAGGAGGCCTGCCTGCCTCTATAGGCTCCACCTCTGGGGGCAGGGCACAGACAAACAAAAAGTCAGGAGGAACCTCTGCAGACTTAAATGTCCCTGTCTGACAGCTTTGAAGAGAGCAGTGGTTCTCCCAGCACGCAGCTGGAGATCTGAGAAAGGGCAGACTGCCTCCTAAAGTGGGTCCCTGACCCCCGAGCAGCCTAACTGGGAGGCACCCCCCAGTAGGGACAGACTGACACCTCACGCTGCCGGGTACTCCTCTGAGACAAAACTTCCAGAGGAACTATCAGACAGCTGAATTGGTGGTCTCACAAAAATCCGCTGTTCTGCAGCCACCGCGGCTGACACCCAGCCAAACAGGGTCTGGAGTGGGCCTCCAGCAAACTCCAACAGACCTGCAGCTGAGGGTCCTGTCTGGTAGAAGAAAAACTAACAAACAAACATAAAAGACATCCACACCAAAAACCCATCTGTACATCACCAACATCAAAGACCAAAAGTAGATAAAACCACAAAGACGGGGAAAAAACAGAGCAGAAAAACTGGAAACTCTAAAAAGCAGAGCACCTCTCCTCCTCCACAGGAACACAGTTCCTCACCAGCAACGGAACAAAGCTGGACAGAGAATGACTTTGACGAGTTGAGAGAAGAAGGCTTCAGACGATCAAACTACTCCGAGCTATGGGAGGAAATTCAAAACAATGGCAAAGAAGTTAAAAACTTTGAAAAAAAATTGGACGAATGGATAACTAGAATAACCAATGGAGAGAAGGGCTTAAAGGAGCTGATGGAGCTGAAAGCCAAGTTTCGAGAACTACGCAAAGATTGCAGAAGCCTTGCTAAATGACGAGTTAATGGGTGCAGCACACCAACATGGCACATGGATACATATGTAACAAACCTGCACATTGCACACATGTACCCTAAAACCTAAAGTATAATAATAAAAAAAGGAAAGAAAAAAATTGTATTTTTAAATAAAAAACATAGTCACAGATGTGCACATTCATTTTCTCTCTCCTCCCTCTATTATTATTCAAGCTACCCATTTCATCTCTGACATCTCTTTCCTTGGACAAACAATATTTAATTCCTATTAATTAAGAATTCCCTCTTTTCAGAATATTTACACTTCCTATTAGTTCAGTTACACATATAATGTAATTTGGTAATTTTTTTGTTGTACTTGTTTGTTTGCAGAGGTATTTTGCCACTTCATATATATTTTTTTAAATGTCAGTGTACAGTAAATACAACCAAATGAAAACCAATCGGAGGAAATTGTGTGTGTGTGTGTGTGTGTGTGTGTGTGTGTGACAATGAAGATTTAGACATGTCTCAAGTTTTTAACAGCTTAGCAGAAATAGCAATATTCATCTGCAAGAATCTCTTACCACTTTGTCCCATCAACCATATCAAACTTCTTCTGAAACATTTTTGTTGTTGTTGTTATTGTGCTATTATTTCCTCACATGAAAAGCAATAGTTGTGCCAGGCGCAGTGGCTCACATCTGTAATCCCAGCACTTTAGGAGGCCAAGGCAGGCAGATCACGAAGTCAAGAGATCAAGACCATCCTGGCTAACACGGTGAAACCCCGTACCCACTAAAAACTAAAAAAGATTAGCCAGGCGTGGTGGCGGGCGCCTGTAGTCCCAGCTACTCTGGAGGCTGAGGCGGAAGAATGGCGTGAACCTGGGAGGCAAAGCTTGCTGTGAGCCAAAATTCCGCCACTGCACTCCAGCGTGGGCGACAGAGTGAGACTCCGTCTCAAAAAAAAGAAAAAAAAAGCAATAGTCATATTAAGACTCATGTCCCCTATATTAAAGATGATCCCACATCTATAATTCTATTACAGAAGTGTACTGGTGTTTTTAATGCCAGTGGCTTTTAGATAATTATGTTTCTAACACAATTAAATTTATGAGGGTAACAACCCATTCAGCAAAATAGAAAAGAGGCAATATTTACATCAATGGTGCTTTGAAATGAACATTTTCCTTCAGGGATGCACAGCCACATAGTCTCTACACTTTTCTCTTGACAGATGATAAATATTCTCAGAAGTAACTGTTTTGATGTTGCCTTAAAAACCGGGGGAGGGAAGGGGGTGAGGAAAGAACACTGAGGCTACATGCATTTTCACATAAATTTTGCTATCACATTTGACAGTTTAACTATATTGCTGTTATTTGCATTTCTCATGTTACTTCATACTTTAGTCTTAGCTAATGGCTTTCCATAAAGTGATACTTCACAGTGCTTTTGCTGAATGAAACCTTATCTTAGTTTCTTGTTATGACAGATAAATCCAATCACCAACAACCATATGTTAAGAACTTTTAAGTTTATTTGTTAGAGTCAACAATTTCTGAAAGCCTCTATTCTTGGTTATACATAATACATGTCTGCAAATCAAAGAGCATTCCATAACAGAAAGGGAATTTAGAGAAAAGACTATGAAATTTAACTGGAAGAAAGAAAGTGAAGTTGTGTTCATATTTCAATACAATTTGGAAATGCTTATGTATGATTCCCCTTCTAAAATTACCTAAAGATTAAAAAAAATTCTGCCACGACTCATCCCTTCTCAAACTTTTCCACCCCAGATTCTAAAGATACCTTTATAGAAGCATAAATTCTTTGAATACTGTTCTGTGCTCTTTAATAAATGTTGATCGCTGTCAAACTCTAATTAATATGGCAACATATTATCTTTAGTCCCGTTAAGGGGTGAGTAGAATCACCTCAATCATGTGGAACAAAATAGAAGAATCAGATCTGAACTAGCAAAATTGTATGAATTTCCCTGTACAATCAGCCATACTATTTGCATTTTCAACATATTTTTATATACCTTTGTGAGAAAAAATGGTTTTGAATGAGGCTTTCCATGTCCCTTATTCTGCCCAGAAATAAATTACTGGATTCTAAAATACATTTAGTATTACCTAGAGGACTTGTGAAAACACAGATTCCTGAGCTGTACCTGCAGAATTTTTAAATCAGGAGTTCTGGAGTGAGACCCAGGAAATTGTGTTTCTAACAAGTTTCCAGGTGATGCTGCTGCTGCTGCTAATTTGAGACCACTGAATGTGAGAAAGCTTGGACTCTTCTAAGTACAGCTTGGATAATTCCCTGATTGCAGCCTAGTCAATAGATAATAATTTTGATTAATCTTCGTACTCTCCTTTTAAAATTTTTCAAAAAAAAAAAAAACCCTGAAAAAATAAAAATCGTGTCCTAATAATGTAAGAGCTGGGGATGCATAGTCTATTTTTCTCCTCGTCAGAAGATCAGAATAATATGAAGGGAGGAAGGGAAGAAGGGAGGAAGGGACGGACAGATGGAGGTAGGGAAGGAGGGAAGGAGGCAGGGAGAAAGAAAGAAAGAAAGTAGATTCAAGGGCTTCAGAGAGAAAGATGTCTTCAACAATAATGATAACAAAATAAATGCCCTTTGTCTGAAAAGGGGACTTAGAGGACCTCAGAACCTGTCAATTATGGTAATTTTATAAATTATATCTCTTGTCCTCAAATAACTTGTCTTTCAATTCTCAGCTTCGAAGATAAGTGTTCAGTTACAATAATTTGTCTATGGGCTTATTAGTAATTTCATTTGGGGGCCTCTAACTGAGTTCCTTACTCTGACTACAACAAAAAGATTCTATAGACCTTATTTAATATGAATGCTTTGATCAATTAACAATTATGAAGGTGATCAATTAACAATTATGAAGGTAATCAATTTTAAATAGGACATATTTGTAAGTTTAAAACATTTCACAGGACACTTACCTCGTTATTAATCTTGCTTCTTTCATGGCAGAATAATTGAAACAAAGGTACTCTACCTACAGCAAATAATAGTCACTTGTAAATATTTCATAATTTCATCTTAAAATACAATTTCATTTCAGGCATTATTACAAATATGTAAAAGACTCTTACAGAATCCAGTCCCTTTCTACTTGTGACTCTTCTAAACCAGAATAACTTTTCAAACCACAGTAAGGAAATAAAGTTTGAACTAGCTACCTATATATTACAGATCTGTTTTAATATTTACAACATAAATAGATATAACCCTGTCCAAAACAAAAATAGCACTGACAAAAGATCTACATACAACCAGTGTCTTATCCACCTGTTAGCTATTTACATGCCCAGAATTTCCTAGATTCAGCATAGTACAAAGAATGTAAGATGAGGTCTGGCACCTAAGAAGTTGACACTCTAGCCTGGAAGACAAGGAGGTGTTGATATTAAGTCAGGATGAATAAATGAGTCTTCATGCCATAGAAAATACAAGAGAGATTGCTACGGGTAGTAAGAAAAATCTTGGCCTTAATTTGGAAGAAAGAGCTTCATAAATTAGCTAGCAGAGAGTGAGGGGTGTCTTCTGCAGAACAGCTCCTGGTAAATTCACAGGCTCAGCATACAAGGATGGCTAGCATGGGGAGCTAGTCTGCCTTACTATTATAATAGTAAGGGTTATGCTTTTCCCACCCTGGCACCTCATTCTAGATATGGAATGGTAGATATGTAGATTTTAAATTTGGTATTGTTTAGGTTACAAGCTATTGATGGTGAAAAAGAACCATTTAAGCACCAGGTAGAATTGCATGTATTTTGGAAGCATAGTTAGGTCTTAAATAAAATTCAGCTATTTCTTTGCTGTTAAAAATAATAACAACAACTATTCAGTACATTCAAATGACCTCTATCTAGTTAAAATTAAATATGTTTGTGTTTCTATCTTCTTAAAGCTAATTTTTCTGCTGCATTCTTCTCAAAAGCTTGTATATACAACGTTTCAAGGCCTTTGTTTGGGTGTGGTCTTGTTGAGTATGTCAATCTTTTGTCAGTGCAATTTTTGTTTTGGACAGGGTAATATCTATTTATTTATGTTGTAAATTTTAAAACAGATCTGTAATATATAGGTAGCTAGTCCAAACTTTATTTCCAAAAATATTTCTTGTGGGTCTTCAAAATATAAATACCTTTCTCGATCGACAGAGGTGTGTGTTTCTTGTCGGGGGCGGGTAAATGCAGACACTGTGACTCTTACTTTTGATAACATTAAGAAAGCAGCTGTGTTTCTGGGTTCCTGGCAGTTTTCTGTACAAATGAAGTCCACATAATCACTGGATACTTTTCATTAAAGTTTTCTGCAGATGTTGACAAAGATACTTCCTTGAAAAGAACAAATGTGCATTTTATTTTATATTTTTTGAGACAGAGTCTCACTCTGTCCTCCAGGCTGGAGTTGAGTGACGTGATCTCGGCTCACTGCAGCCTCTGCCTCCCAGGTTCCAGCAATTCTCCTGCTTCAGCCTCTTGAGTAGCTGGGATTACAGGCATGCACCAGAGAACCTGGCTAATTTTTTTGTATTTTTAGTAGAGATGAGGTTTCAACATGTTGGCCAGGCTGGTCTCAAACTCCTGACTTCAGGTGATCTGCCTGCCTAAAGTGTATGTACAAAGATGTGGCCTCAGGCAGGCACAGCACACAACAGAGACATAGATCAATGGAACAGAACAGAGCTCTCAGAAATAATGCCGCATATCTACAACTATCTGATCTTTGACAAACCTGACAAAAACAAGCAATAGGGAAAGGATTCCCTATTTAATAAATGGTGCTGGGAAAACTGGCTAGCCATATGTAGAAAACTGAAACTGCATCCCTTCCTTACACCTTATACAAAAATTAATTCAAGATGGATTAAAGACTTAAATGTTAGACCTAAAACCATAAAAACCCTAGAAGAAAACCTAGGCAATACCATTCAGGACATAGGCATGGGCAAGGACTTCATGTCTAAAACACCAAAAGCAATGGCAACAAAAGCCAAAATTGACAAATGGGATCTAATTCAACTAAAGAGCTTCTGCACAGCAAAAGAAACTACCATCAGAGTGAACAGGCAACCTACAGAATGGGAGAAAATTTTTGCAACCTACTCGTCTGACAAAGGGCTAATATCCAGAATCTACAATGAACTCAAACAAATTTACAAGAAAAAAACAAACAACCCCATCAAAAAGTGGGCAAAGGACATGAACAGACACTTCTCCAAAGAAGACATTTATGCAGCCATAAAACACATGAAGAAATGCTCATCCATCACTGGCCATCAGAGAAATGCAAATCAAAACCACAGTGAGATACCATCTCACACCAGTTAGAATGGCCATCATTAAAAAGTCAGGAAACAACAGGTGCTGGAGAGGATGTGGAGAAATAGGAACACTTTTACACTGTTGGTGGGACTGTAAATTAGTTCAACCATTGTGGAAGTCAGTGTGGCGATTCCTCAGGGATGTAGAACTAGAAATACCATTTGACCCAGCCATCCCATTACTGGGTATATACCCAAAGGAGTATAAATCATGCTGCTATAAAGACACATGCACACGTATGTTTATTGCGGCACTATTCACAATAGCAAAGACTTGGAACCAACCCAAATGTCCAACAATGATAGACTGGATTAAGAAAATGTGGCACATATACACCATGGAATACTGTGCAGCCATAAAAAATGATGAGTTCATGTCCTTTGTAGGGACATGGGTGAAACTGGAAAACATCATTCTCAGTAAACTATCGCAAGGACAAAAAACCAAACACCATATGTTCTCACTCATAGGTGGGAATTGAACAATGAGAACTCATGGACACAGGAAGGGGAACATCACACTCCGGGGACTGTTGTGGGGTGGGGGGAGGGGGGAGGGACAGCATTAGGAGATATACCTAATGCTAAATGACGAGTTAATGGGTGCAGCAAACCAACACGGCACATGGATACATATGTAACAAACCTGCACATTGTGCACATGTACCCTAAAACCTAAAGTATGATAATAAAATTAAAAAAAAGTAACACTTCTACTTTTTCTGCCAAATACAAAGAGTGAAAAAGACCCAGTATATAAAACTTTTGCACCTGAACTGATGGTCTTTAAACATCTCTTCTCTATGATATGCTATTTTCACTGTCTAGAAAATATACAATAGCCTGGAAAAAAACCATATGTGCCCACATATTGATGTTTCAAAAACAGAATCTATGCCTTAAATAAATTAGGCAATCTTTGTATCTCCAGTCAACTCATCACAGACAAGAGACATTTTGGAAGTTGGAAATCTACCAAATAAATGTATTTCCAGGAAATGGAAAAATTGTGCACTTTATTTTAATAATACAGAATCTGAAGACAAAAATATTATAACTAAATGTTGCTGCAAATTTCAGTCACATAGTTCAATATTATGTCACTATGTGGAATGAGAATGTAGTTAATTCAACATTTTTGTGTGTTACAAAAAGAGAAGGTACCTGAAGTATGAGATCATTTCACTTTGGTTGATTAGAGCAACTTAAAGTAATGAAAAAACTTGGATTTTAAGGGTAGGTATCTTGATTAATTTCTATTTTCTTTTGTTTACTTGCTATATAGCCATGTAGAAGTACTTCAGTTATTTGAGCTTAAATTTCTTTATCTTTATACAGTGAGGGCAGAGGGCCAGTGCGACAGCCTTCCTGGGTACCCATACCCGGTGCATCCTGAATTCTTGTCCGGTGCCCAAAAGGAATGAGGTCACATGGACTAACTGAAGGATGGTGAATGTGGAGAATTTTATTGAGTGATGAAAGCGGCTCTCAGCAGGGAGGGGAGTGGGAAAGAGGATGTGAAGGGAAGGTTACTCTCCTGTAAAGTCAAACTGCCTCCCTGCCTCTGTCTTCAGAAGTCAAGTTGCCTCTCCCTGATGCCCAGCCACTTATTCCTGACATCCAGCTGCTTCTCCGCTCTGCCAGCTGAGTCTGGATTTCTTAGTGGCACAGGATGGGGGGCGGTGGAGAAGTGCCATGGGTAGTTTAGGAAAAAGCAACATTCAAGCAGGAAAACAGGGATAAAAGTTCTCATGTTGGGCTGCAGGTTTCAGGCTTTTAGGCTTGCAGGTGGCGTTTTGCCAGGGACACGCCCCTGTCTGCTTAGAATTAATCTGCCTCCTGCCTCTATCATTGTATCATTAGGAGAAACTGGTGGAACTGGCAAATTTGACAACTTCTATGTAACATAATTTAGCAATATCTATCAAAATTAAGTATACATACAACTTTGACACAGCGATTTTGCTATATTTGTCCTACATGTAAGATAAATAATTATAGCAAATATACATAAATATATCTTTGTACATATTTTATGTTGCACAATAGTTACTGTATATTCCAAACCAGTCATAATAGCGAAGACCTGCGAAAGAATTTACTGATCAATATGATACTGGTTAATAAATCATTCACTAAAAAATGCAGCTATTAAAAATAATGTATCTAAACATACACAAAATGGTTTCTAAGATATAAGTGATAATCAACCTTAAGTATCCTAACAACATGTATTAGGTATAATAATCTTTGTGGCATGAACAAATGCGTAAATAAAATATGTCTAAATTCATAGCAACCATTGGAAATATACATTTTGAATGTAATTTTGAGGTTTCTCTTGGAGAGTATCTAGATGGCTGGGAAAAAAGGAAGGGAGATACATTTTTAAAAGTATTTAAATTTTAAATTTTAAACCATTTGCATGAATTATATATTCAGAAAATTAAATTTAGAGAGGAAAATAATTCCAGTTAATTTTTTCCTGATTCACTGCTCAGAGAAATGAAGTATATTTGTGATAAGTAAAAAGTTTGGCATTCCTCTTCATACATTTGTGTGTGTGTGTGTGTGTGTGTGTGTGTGTGCATTAACTGAGTCTCCATTTTACCAATGAGAAAATTGAAGCTCAGAAGGATTCAGTAATTTTCTCAAAGTCTCACAGCAATTAAATAGCAGAGCCTAAAGTTGTATTCAATTTTATTTAACATCAAAGCTTGTGATCTAACTACCATATTACAGGTGCTCTTTAAAACTTTGTCACAACTAATATCTCAAAATGTTAGTTTTGAACTTTTAAATTGCTATTCAATGCCAAATTGCCAAATTTAACCTTTTTATCTCCCAATAATGTGTTCTTCCCAAATAGTTGGCGTCTTTTATAGTAAACACCCCCACTTTTAAAGTTCAACTATTTCTGTATCAACACTAGCATAGAATCTTATAGCCACTAGCACATCTATTTAGAAAGGCTTTCTGAAACATTGGCCGTTTTGCTTTCTGAATTGTGCTACTTTTGCTTTAAAAACCTAAAAAAAAAATGTCAATTACTAGTTATTGACACACAGTAAGAGGAAATGAGTCCTGGTTGATAGTGATATAAATTGATAGTTTCAAATTCTGAACTCATTTCATAGCTGTAAAAATGTTTTGAAGTGTGACTTTTATTAAGCCTCTTAACCCCTGGAAATTTCATCTCTGAAAGGGTAGCTTGAAAAATGTACCGGTCCTCTATGGGATATTATGAGCTGTCATTAATTAATGTTTTGTAGAGCACTTCGAGATTTGGTTTGAATGGTACTACATCAATGCAAAGTATCAGTAAGACACTTAAAAATCAAATTGTCACCTGCTCCAGGGACTCAAGTAAAGCCCGTAGTTTGCTGATAATGAAGTCGGTGCTTGTGTGTGTGTGTGTGTGTGTGTGTGTGTGTGTGTGTGTGTGTGTGTGTGTGTTGTGTGTGTGTGTGTGTGTGTGTGTGTGTGTGTGTGTGTGTGTGTGTTTTGAAGTTAGTCAGGGTGGAGTTTATTAGACCAACATTTTAATAAGAATATTTGGAAGCCTAACAGTATAATAGAGATACGTAAATATAGTTAACTCTCAATTACTTGAGCAGATTAATTGATTTATGAATCAACTGTGGTCAAAATGGGCGGGAGCCCCTTTATCTTTCCTGCACTGCTTAGTGGCTTAAGGCAGTGGCTGATCCTTAAAGGACCAACTCAGGAAGCAGAAAAGGCATGGAGCCATGTATAGAGACCCTGTGGCTGATGCTGGAAGGTCTGGATTGCCTAGCTTTCTTTACATCGCATGTGTTTCCTCTATCCTTGTGAAGGTCAAAGCCAGAGGCTAGGCTTTAATATCTCCCATAAGTGTCAAGAGGAGAGGAAAGCAAGCTACTTGCCTGATCTCAATTTCAGTCAGCCACTGGCTGCTTCTATGCCTCTCCAAAGGAGGTAAACTCCCAGACCCTGCTGTGCCCCAGCCAAAGTAAATATACACATTTGTTAATCCACCCCAATCATGTCCTCAGAAAATAAAGCGTTGACCTCATTTTAACCACTCTTCCATGACATGTGATCTCCTCATGCCTACTCATTAAACAAGACTTCACGGTTATTAATATTGATTAATATCTAACAAAGAATATATTCAAGTGTATTTTGAGGAAAAAAATGTGATTTATTTCAGTAATATTCAAGAGAAAATATTAAATTATGATATCCAGTTTGCTGTTCTTACCCTAGTATTTTGTTAGTGTCTATGGCATAGTTGTTACATAGCTAATGTCTCTGCTAAATGAGACAATTTTGTCATAGCTCATGTTCTCAGATTTAGCTTTGCTACCACAATTGTTTACTTTAGTGTAGTCATTGCTTATAAATTAAGAAACATAGGGTTTTTTTATTTTTATTTTTTTTGAGACAGAGTCTCACTCTGTCCCCCAGGCTGGAGTGCAGTGGCGCAATCGATCTCGGCTCACTGTAACCTCTGCCTCCTGGGTTCAAGTGTTTCTCATGCCTCAGCCTGCCTAATAGCTGAGATTACAAGCACCCACCACCACGCCTGGCTACTTTTTGTATTTTTAGTAGAGACAGGGTTTTGCCATGTTGGCCAGGCTGGTCTCAAACTCTTGACCTCAGGTGACCCACCCACCTCGGCCCCTCAAAATGCTGGGTTTACAGGCGTGAGCCACCATGCCCAGCCAGAAACATAGGTTTAATTTAAGAAAACTAAAACAACAAAAATTCAAAAATAGTTCTGACTGTAAAAATAACACTTGCCCACTGTCTTAAAATTTAAGAAAATATTTTGCTTAAAATTCCTGGCAGCATTAAAAATGTAGCCAGAAACAAGGGCAAAAATATGTTCAACCTCAAAAGTAAGACTATTTTAAGTAGTCAAATCTAGTGAAGAAACATTTTTAATAAAATTACTTTTAAAAAAATCAAAGAGAAAATGTTTTACATAATGATATTTTGTATTATTGAAAACTTTCATTTAATATGATAAAATGTAATGTATAGTTATAAAATATAATTAAATCAATTAATGTTCAAAAATGTCTATTGGAGATAGTATTATATTTTTTTGATAATAGTATTACCAATAGTATGATTTAAATAACTGGAAATGAGTAACAGCCAATAAATATAAAACAGAAATTTTGGGTTATATTTTTCTCCTAGATAAAAGAAAAATTCTGTAACACTGCCTGAGAACACACTTATCTACAGTTTCTGGTACTTTTTACTAGAAAACATGACAGCTGAATCCCAGAAAAAATAATGAACACTTATCCTGTAATTCTGTCCAATCCAATCACAGATTAGAATTCCCAGTGAATCTAAGCAACAGAGGTATAGCATACACTATAACAGCAGAATGAGAGTAATGTCCCAACATCCAAACTAGTTCACAGGAAAAAAATAAGAAAGAGTGTTCAAAAAATTAACACACTTAAAATGTAAGAAATAAAAGACTTTTAACAAGTATAATTTGGATACATATTTTAGCAAACCTAAATGATATGCTATGGAAACCAAAAGGACAAATAAAGATTGAAAAATGATCAAAACAAGACCAGGCAAGTATTAACAAGAAACATTTTTTCAAAGTCTATTGTGCTTTGTTAATATTAGACTAAATACATTTTGAAACAAAAAAAACCTTATAAACTATGGTAGATTGAAAATATCTCCATGATACTTTATAACTCTTCACAATTGGTAAAAGTTTATTCTCCTATCCCTGGACCAAGGTCCTAACAAAGGAGGTGACAAAAAGTGGTTGGATTTTGTGCTAAATATTAAGTTAGAGCCAATGGGAACTCCTTACAGATTATATGTGGTGTGTGAAAGAAGGATACGAGCCAAAGATGACTCAAAGATTTATGACTAGAACAATTAGAAAAATGAAATTGCCAATAAAGGAAAACCAATCTAAGATTAGAAGTGCTAAGGAAGGAAAAAACAATTTAAAAATGTTATCTAATATAAATTATCTTTAAATATTCCAATTTGCAAATAACTACAGAGCCAAAAAGTAAGCATAGTTTATAAAGCATAATAGAAAAAAGGAAAGGAACCATGAAATATATCAATTATTACCTATTATAATAGAAGCAATGCCAAAAGTTATTTATTTAAATAAATATGAATTACTTAAATTCCCTTTGTAAAAGATGAAGTTTCTCAAATAAGGTTAAAATATGTGCTATGTACAAGAAAAACGATAAAAATGTACAGGAAGATTGAAAATGCATAAAGTATGTCAAAATAAACACAAAGCAGAATATTAATATTAAAGTGAGAATCCAGATTAAAGCCATTAAATTTTTAAAATATTTGATTTGAGTGAATCAGGTTCTGTTGATACAAAGTTTAATCTATGGTGATTATAGAAGATGAATGAACATTTTATACAGTGAATAACATACCATGAAAATATATACAAATTGGCCAGGTGCTGTGGCTCATGCCTGTAATCCCAGCACTTTGGGAGGCCAAGGCGGACGGATCATGAGGCCAAGAGATCGAGACCATCCAGGCCAACATGGTGAAACCACATCTCTACTAAAATATAAAAATTAGCTGGGCGTGATGGTGCACATCTGTAGTCCCAGCTACTCGGGAGGCTGAGGCAGGAGAATCACTTGAACCCGGGAGGTGGAGGTTGCAGTGAGCTGAGATCATGCCACTGCACTGCATTCTAGCCTAGTGACAGAGCGAGATTTTATATATATATATGTACATACACATACACACACACACACATACACAAATTATCTTTAATTTTCAGATGTTGACTTTAATAAAACCCACACTTATTTTTGCACACTGACATCTGAATTCTCTTTCTTACTTTCAGCTTTCATACAGTAGCTCTCTAATGACATTTTCAAGCTATCCCAAATTGGCATTGCCTGCCAGCCCATGCTGTAGGGATTCTAGTCTGTGCCAACACTAATGCATCAGTGTTAAGAGGTGAGCACTTTTAAAGGCACCGGTTTCTGGTGAAAATGAGACACCCCCAACCCAGCCCTTTGCACTTGTAATGTTTTCTAATTACTTAATCAGAATCTCATGAGAATAAGGAGCAGCAGCACAAAAATTGTTTATGAACAAAATTATATTTTAGTCCATAGATTGTTGAAATGTTGATTTATTTTTAACTTAAAAAACTCAAACATTTGCAAGATACTGAGAAAATTTGGGATGTGGAGAAACAACATCAAGTGCTTATGCTTTAGTAAAATATATATATTCTATTCACAGAAATAATCATTTGGAATGTATGTGCTTAATATCCCCTGTAAACACCGAGATATGTTGAACATAATATATTTCATTGTTTATCCTTTCTGCAGGAGGCTTAACCATCTTGGCTTTATTTCTCAGACATAGTTATGTAAGTTGCTGTGGTCAGTGAAAAGAGGGCAGAAATGACTAGGTGTCACATCTGGCAGACACTATAATTTCCAGTTCATGCTTTGATCATTTCTTTTCTCCCTTAGCCGTGGTTTCTGCCAATATTCAGATTGTAGCTGACACCTTATTCTGGATCCCAGAGTGAGGGCTGTGATGAAACCCAAGAGAACCCCCAGCCAGCTCATATATCCTTAGTGCATGGGCAAGAAATAAATTTTTGTTGTCTTTTTAAATGTGTCAAGACAGCATCGCCTCTATTTTTAATCAGAAGCCAAACTTGGGAAATTGGCCCCCATTACAGATTATTGCAGATGACTGACCCTTTCAGGCATTCCCAATTATTCAAAGTAACTGAATGAAAGCCAAAGTGCACTTCAATTTGTAGACAGTTTTAATTGACGTGGCATTGCTTATAGTGGTTTTGACCTTAGAAGGAGCCCTAGAATACAATGAAGCATTAGGGAAAATATGCACATTCACTTCTTATGCTTCACTTAGTCTGTGGTTTAAAAAATTAGAATTTGCTGTGCCCAGAATGTAAATTCACTTTAAATGACAACATTTTTCTATTGAGCTTTCCTTGGATGTTTATCTTTTAAAAAGAACTCCAATTTTATTTATTTTGTTTTTGTCCTTAATTACTTATTTGATCTGCCACAATTAAAATTTAACATGATCTAGAAAGACAATGAATGGTCTGATCATCTCTTTTTTTGTATTATAAATGTATCTAGCTTCGGTGTTAAAAATAATTTCATCTAGAAACTGTTAAAAAATGTTTTTTATTAAAATGCTTAGTGTCTAAATTGTAAAATAATTAGGTACACGTATCTTACAGAATCCAAATAAGGTGGGTATTCCAGCAAGTCACATCATGTAACAGCTTGATAGATACTGCAGATGTCTGATATCCTGGGTGACTCAATTTTTTATATCACTCTATAACATTTTCAAAAATATTCCCTTCCATTCTATTCTCAAAATTCTGAAATTGTTAACATAAATATTTTTATTACATCATTGCCAGCAAAGGTAATGTGGCATAGAAAGATTCTTAGCCAAGAACACAGAGGCATAAAATTTAATGCTAGAGCATAAAGATTAAACTCTATAGCCACTGGATTTTAGTCCAGTTCTTATACTTTGCACCATCATTGTATTTTACATCTCTTCTTATTTATCTAATTTGTGTTTGGGAATTTCGAGACTCTCTGGCTAACAACCCCACTTGCACTTCATTTTCTTACATGCCTTAACTAAGTATGTGAAATAGGTGTTCCTAAAAAATAGGAATTTTTTATGAATGTGTGGGAAATACTTGGGGAACTACACGTGAGTTTCCAATTCCTAGTTCATTTTGGAAATACAACCCTTCCAAAAATTTGTCTTTATATCTACCTGATTCCAATCTACTTCCAATAATCACATTCAGAATTCCAGTTTCTTGACATATGCACCAAAATAGCTATATTTCTTTTCCCTCTTGCCCTCATGTCATTCTCTCAAATTAACGATACATTACTTTGAAATTTTGGGCTTCAGTGGAAGAACTATTAGGTAGGTACACAAATTATTGCTGTTTTTCCCCTTGAAATTAATGGCAAAAGCCACAATTACTTTTGCACCAACCTAATAAAACCTTGAGCTTTTCCCCTGAATCATTTTATCTAATTAAAAACTTTTACTTGACCACATTCTCTTAACTTGAACTTTTCCTTGAGGCACAATAATTCAATGAGGGTAATTATCAGTAAGTGTGAAAACTGTACTCTTAATTTGGTCTTTGTCACAATGCTGAGCCAAGGTCACTCAAAATTTTCTCAAGTCTTTCTTACACCCTCTTACTGGTTAGGTTTAAGAAGCAGTTGCTTTTTTTAAGCCTCTTAAATCCTCAGATTTCTGAGTATTTTGTATCCTTTTCATTACTTCTTGAAAATTAACCAATTCCTTCAAATTTCGTTTTTCTCATGATACCGTGTTAAATACAGCCAACAGCAAATAAGAGAAACTAGCAATATTCTGCTTTTAACTTTACCTCACAATCAGAAATTCATTACCTACATAGGCTGCCTCCCATATTGCTAGAGGTAATTATTTTACATAAGAGTTGTCACTCAGTGACATGAATCAACGTCTATAAAGTCTCTGATATATGTTGTCTTCCTAAGTTAATGACACATATTTATTTGTTTTTCAGTAGCAACAACACCCAAATTTGTTGCCCTTTTTACTTTTTAATGGTGCCATTAGATGAAGAGAAGCTATGTATTAGTCCATTCTCATGCTGCTATTAAAGACATACCTGAAACTGGGTAATTTATAAAGAAAAGAGGTTTAATTGACTCAGTTTTGCATGACTGGGGAAGCCTCAGGAAACTTACAATCATGGTGGAAGGGGAAGCAAACATGTCCTTCTTCAAATGGCGGCAGGAGAGAGAAGTGCCAGGCAAAGGAGGAAAAGTCCCTGATAAAACCATCAGATCTCATGAGAACTCACTATCACGAGAAGAGCAGCATGGGGGTAACTGTCCCCATGATTTAATTACCTGCCCATGTGAGTATTATGGGAACTACAATTCAAGATGAGATTTGGGTGGGGACACAGCCAAACCATATCAAGCTGTTAATATCAATGTAGGCCAACTTACCAATCGTTTCCTTCATAATCAGTGCTAATGATGTCCTATTTCAGAAATGTTTGCCTTGTAAATTTATAACATTTTCTATTGCAT
This sequence comes from Hylobates moloch, assembly GCF_009828535.3. Lineage (NCBI taxonomy): Eukaryota > Metazoa > Chordata > Mammalia > Primates > Hylobatidae > Hylobates > Hylobates moloch. The sequence continues at coordinate 19,634,569 of NW_026652293.1, forward strand.
CTAAAAGACATACACTTAGCTTTGAATTTGAGATACACACTCTAACAGGATATGTATGTGTGTTTACTAATTTTATAATTTTAAATATGGTGTGGGGTAGAAGTGAAGATTCTTTTTTTTTTTTGCATATGGATGTCCAATTAATATATCATCACTTTTTAAAAGACCGCTTTTTCACTACTCTTCTATATGGCTACTTTGGTCACTAAGTTTCTACATATGCATGCATTTATTTCTGGACTTCCATTCTTCTGTTCTTCTATCTGTATGGCCTATTAAAAGTCTCACTTTCTTAATTATAATACTATATATTTATAATAATTCTTAATATATCAAGAATATATTAAAGTCTCCTTTATTCACAGTATTCAAGATTATCAGCTATGCATAGCCTATTAAATTTCCACATATAATAAATGATAGAATCTACTTGTTAATATTAAAAAAGAACAATCTCATCGCAAATTAAGGATTGAAGTGAAACTATAGAAAATTTGTAAAGAAATAACATATTGAAATTATGTGGTGTTCTAATCCACAAACATAATATTAATATGTTCCCCCATTTACTTAAACTTTCTTCTTTCTACGTTTGTTTTTCTTTGAATAGAGGTCTTAATTTCTTTTGTCATGAAGAGCTTGGAAATTACCAGCTCTATGCAGATATTTTACTTCCAACTTCCTACTTTCTACTTAACCAAAGCTTTGTCTCTCCTGTCCTCTGCACAGCTATTAATATCTAAATTTCTGCTGAATTCATCTAATGCTCCTAAAATTCAGAGTCAACTTCTCATGTCTACTTTATTTTTTCTCTCCAGGGAATTTTCCCTACTTTTCTATAAGCTTAAATATTCTACTATAAGTGTGTTTTTTATCCAGATTTTCTAGCTTTTAATAATAGAAAAAATAAAAAACAGAAGGTTTTTCAGCTAGTTAATCTACCATAGTGCCAAAGGCAGAAGTCGTTAGAAATACCTTTGCCTTTCATCATACATCTTTGGGTACTATTTGATTTAAGTTTTGTGTTATATTTAAATGACTTTAAAAATAAGTAATTCAAAAAATTGAATGCCCAAATACTCAAGTTTGATCCCCTAAATAACAATTCATACATGAAGAAACAGAGGCTTCTATACCTACCCTAGAATATATGTTTCAGTTCTTCTGTGTTGATTTTCTTTTTGTTATGCAATGCCCAAATCATTCTATACGGAAGTTTGTATATACCAGCAATGTTTAATATGCTTTTCCTTTATCTGAGCCAATAAACCATTTTAGATTACATAATTCTATGAATTTAAGGGTTATTGACTGAATGTTTTCCCCAAAATATGTATGTTGAAGCCCTAATTTCCAGTGTGATATTTGGAAGTAGAGCCTTTGGGAGGTAATTAGGTCATGAGGGGAAAGCCCTCCTCATACATGGGATTAGAACACTTACAAGAGCCACAAGAGAGATGATCTCTCTGTCTGGCATGGGAAGATATAATAAAAACACAGCCATCTGCAAACCAGGAAGAGGGCCCTCACCAGACACTGGATCTGTAAGTGCTTTGATCTCAGACTTTCCATGTTTCAGAACTATGAGAAATAAACGTTTGTTGTTTAAGACATCCAGTCTATGGAATTTTTATTACAGCAATCTGAACTGATTAAGACACCAAGGATAGAGCTAGTAATTGCTTAACAGAAATTGGCTAATGAATGTATTCAGACCTCAAGACAACTATGCTTATTATACTTTGTTTCTCTATTCACTCAGTACTGAGTCTTGAAAATAAAATTTTATTGTAAAAAAGATAGAATTCTCAAATGTACCTATATTATGCATATAATACCAATAGCTGTACAAACCAACACCATAAATGGTATTTGCATATGTTCTCATTTTTAATATTATACATAAATAAGCTGAGTTATGTTTAAAAAGTTAAATGTGCTCTCTTCATCTGCCAGTTTGTAGCTCCTGATTTCTTTAAACTGAATTAAATAGAAGTACATCAAAAGCTGTGAAAGACACAACAATCAATATTTAGACATTATCCTGTTCCTATCAGGCACTGTTGTCGCACTAACAGGCAACTTCATTAAAGACTTTAAAAATAAAATATCTGGGTTCAAATGTGCCAAGGAACCTAGTTTAAGACTCAGCAATAATAATTGGAGGGGAGCCATCTTAAAATATATGGTTGTTGAATAATAAAATCATAATGGCATTTATCTGTATAAAATCTGACATCAGGTTGAATAAGAGGGCAGAATTAAATAACTGAGTTCATAATACATAATTGAAATTCACACAGTCTTTCAAAAAATAACATCTTAGTTTCCCTGCCATTATGTTCACCTTTTCCAACCTTGAAATTTTCCTGTCCAAATTCCCCATTAAATCTTCACTGAGTACTTGAGATGGTCTTTGAACACATATTGATTTATTCTAACAGAAATAACTCTAACGTTTCTCTTTAATCCTTTAGTTGAATAACCTTCTATCCAAAAATATATACTGGTGGAAACTGTGTATAATACAGAAATATAATTTCAAGCACATTTATTGATAGTATGTAAAATATTTGGTGAATCACTGATGCATTTAAATGTTTGAATTCCAAAAGACTACCATGCTATGGTTTGAATGTGTCCCTCAAAGTTCATATGTTGGAAACTTAATCCTCAATGCAACAGTGTTGAGAGGGGGGACCTGTAAAAGTTATGATTAGGTCATGTGGGCTCTAATTTGAGCCCTCTTTCTCTCTCTTTTCTCTCTCTCTCTCGCCCCCCCTCCCCCATGCATGTGCACACACACACATTCTCTTGCCCTTCTGCCTTCCACAATAGGATGACACAGCCAGAAAGCCCTTGCCAGATGTAAGTCCCTCGACCTTGGATTTCCTATCCTTCAGAACTGTAAGAAATACATTTCTTCAATATAGTGAGACCCTATCTCTATAAAAGTAAAATTTAGCCAGGCATACTCAGGAGGCTGAGGCAGAAGGACTGCTTGAGCCCAAGAGACTAAGACTGCAGTGAGCTATGATTATAACACTGCATTCCAGCCTGGGCAACAGAGCAAGACCCTGTCTCTATAAAAATAAGAACTGTTTAAAAACAAATTTATTTCTTTATAAATTACCCAGTCTGTGGTATTGTCATAACAACACAAAACACGCTAAAACAGAAAACTGATCCCAAGAAGTCGGGGATCTAAACTGAGGAACCTAAAAATGTGAAAGCTTTGGAACTGGGTAATGGGTAGAAGATGGAAGAATTTGGAGAATTAGGCTAGGAAAAAACCTAGGTTGCTGTAAATGAAGCATTAAGGACAATTCTAGTGAGGGCTCAGAAGTAAAGAAGAGCTTTAGGAAAATTTTGGAACTTAGACATTACTTAATGATTGTGATTAGAATGGTGGCAGAAATAATAGACAGTAAATGCCATTCTAATGAGGTCTCAGATGGAAATGGAAACAAAGTGTTGGAAACTGGAGTAAAGTATGTCTTTACATAGAGTTACAATGAACTTGGCAGAATTGTGTCCAAGTCCTAGGACTTATGGAAGGCAGAACTTAAGAGTGATGAACTAGGATATCTGAGAGAAGATATATCCAAGCAGCAAAGTATTCAAGGTGCTGCATGACTTCTTCTAGCCACTTATAGTAAAATCAGAAAAATGAGACATGATTATTAAAAGGAAACAGAGTGGAAATATTTTGAAAACTCTCAGCCTGTCCAAGTAAAAAAAAAAAAAAAATTGTGTTTGGGAGAGACTACTAAGGATGTGGCAAAGGAACCATTTGCTAAAGAGATGAAAAGGGATAGAAAAAAGGCAGGTTCTACTCATCAGGATGATGGGAGAATAACTCTGAAGGTATTTCACAAATCTCAGACAAGCTAGGACCTTGGAGGCAAGATTTCCAGAGAGGCAACCATGGGATCTCAGCATTCATTTCCTGGGGTTGCCTTGGGACTGTACTCCCTGTATTCCAGCACAGTGCCACAGCTCACCTGCCCCAGCTATGGTTCAAGATGGCCCAGGTGTGGCCATGCAAGCAGTAATCCTTGGCAGTGTTCATATGGTGCTAATTCTGCAGATGCACAGAGTGCCAAAGCTGTGAGGTTATGTCAGCCTGCACACAGATTTTGAAAGATGTCATCGATAGCCTGGGAGCCCAGGCAGATATGTGTCACAGGGACACAGCCACCACAAAGAACCTCTACTACAGCAATGCCTACTGGAGCCATGGGATTAGGGTTGCTATTGGGATGAAATAAATGTATTTTGCATGTGAAAAGAATATGAATGTGGGGGCTCTGGAGGAGGTATTCTATGATGGGAATATTTCCCCTGAAGTTCATGTGTTGGAAACTTAATCCCTAATGCAACAGTGTTAAGAAGTGAGATCTTAACCCAACCATAAGACTAGGTTATGAAGGCTTTGCCTTCATTAATGGATTTAATGCCATTATCCCTGTGAGGGAGGTTAGTAACTGCAGGCATGGGTTCATGATAAGAGAATGAGTTTGTCTCCCTTCCCCATCTCTCCTCTCTCTATATACATATCTCTTTTACCTTCTCTCATTCTGTTGCCCCTTTGCCTCCCATTATAGAATGACACAGCAAGAAGGCCCTCACAAGATGTAGACCCTTGACCTTGGACTTGTCAGTCTCCAGAACTGTAAGAAATAACTGTTTTTCTTTATAAATCATCCAGTCTATGGTATTCTACAGCAACACAAAACAGATTAAGACACGACATGAAAGAAAAGATTTAGCACTAAAATCACCATGTATTAGGGAAGTGTGCTAGAAGATATGAGCTATATATTCTAATACTACTGAAAGTTGTTTTCAGTCATTTGCCTAAAGTCAGAGAAAATATAACATGTACTTTAATAAAAGAACATTTTCTTCTTGTTTCCGTATTTTCAAATAGTGAGTCTGGATGAATAATCTGTTTTCCAGTGTGTTTTGGTTATAGATGGAGGAACTTCTATATTAGAACTTCTATCTTAGAATGGCTACATAACTAGTTTTTATTTTAAACTGTCTGGGCTAAAAAATAGTTGAAGATGATAAACTCAAAAGGTATGATGGCATAATGTGAAGTGTTTAAAATATCAGATTTGATAGAGAAAATCAAAGCACTATAAATTAACCCATGAAGGCAGGAAAAAATTAGGAAGTGGATGAGAAGGATAATAAGAGAGAATGGAGAATATGTAGAAAGAAAGGGAGTAGATATGGAAGAAGGGATAGGAGAGAAAAGAGAGAGTGGGAGGAGGCAAAGAGGATAGAAAGGAAGGTAGAGAAGGTAGGTAGCTCCCTAGGATAAACTGAGCACCATCTACTAAAGACTATTACTGCTTTAAAAACATGTCATTGATGCTGGCATGGATTAAATAAAAATTACTCTTCTCAGTATAAAACTTAAAATCCTATATTACTTAACTTCTGCCCATTTACTAGCTTCAACTCTTGCCACTCTTCAGTATAAACCCTCAGTTCAAACCATATCAAATTACCTACGATTGGTTACTGTACTAACCTTTTACAGAGCACTGGGCACATGCTGATCGTTCCATGTGGTCTTCCCTTTTCCTCCCTCCCTACCTCTTCATTTGGCATAGTCCATCCTTAATCTTCTCAGTGCTTCATTTATTCTTTAATATCAGCTCTAATCGTGACTTCTTTGTAAAGTGTTCCTTAATTTGTCCTCGTTTTCAGGAACTGGTGGGGGTTCCCTTTCAGTGCTCACTTGGCAACTTGTACAAACCTTTGTTCCAGCACCTAACACTTGCATTGTGATGTACACAAATTTGAGCTTAGGACTCATATTGAAGTATATAATATATGAGTATATTTGACTCATAATGAGTATTAGGACTGAATTTTACCCATCACTGAGGATAAGTACATTTCTAAACTCTTAGGAATTCATAAATGTTTATTATGAAAAATTAGTCGATGTTAATTATTGTGAGACTGGGTGAATGAACAAGCCTAATTATGAATATAATTCCTTTTAAAGAAATTCATGTATAAATGAATTATGCAATTCATTTACGTTGGCCAAATTTGTTTGGTAATTTCTAGTACTTTCTTATAGTGTGTGGATGATAGACCTAAACTAACATTTACTGATTGCAAAATGAGCTTTTCGTAAAGGAGCAAGAATGCTGTGAAGAAGAAATCTACAAAGAGTTCATAAAGTTCAAAACGTGCCAATTCGGTACAAAATAAGGTCTGTGGAGCTCAGGGTGCTATGGCTGCTGAGCTTGCAGGAGCATTTGGTAATTAATCCGAGCTTTTGGGAATTTCAAATGTTGGCAAACATGTTTTAAATTTTAAATCTGTTGTTTGAAGGGGCATTCCCAAGTAGAGGTCATTCTATTATAAACAACGTTTGAGCTCAACTTTTACATTTTATTTGGTCAAATGAGAACAACAAATATTTGTGAAAATATAGTTTGATATCAAATAAAGCTTGTTTGAGAGCTCCAGTGAATACAATATGAAATCTTTCTGCATAATGATTTGATTATGCATGAGCTAGCTAGCGGCTGTAATTTAATTTTTAAATTTCTTATATTGGATATTACTTGGTTTTGTAATATTAACCTGGGATTCAGAGTAAGCAAAGGGTTTGTTTGTCACTGTCTGTCTTAGAAAATGCATGCCTGCTTTTGGTTGTTTACTGGGCAGCTACATAACCCTTCCCATAGTTTAGGAACAAACATAACCAAAACAAAGAGCTACAGGGCAGGAAGCAATATATAAAATACATATGTGTGTAAATGAGCTGAAATACATTCAGTTGGTATCTCAAAACCAGGATGTTGGAAAAGACCTAGAGGAAATTCAGAGGCAAAGCAAAAATGACTTTGAGAAGAATAAATAATTTATGAATTAGATTAAATCCCTAAATATATACACCTTGGGTAAAGGACATCTAAAATTGTGATAACCCATTATAAATATTGGAGAAGTATAAACATCAACAAGAAAGATAAAAATGGCCTTGGTCATAAAATAAAATACAAAACATTTAAAGATAGAACAACCAAACTTTAGCAACAGCTAGAAAAAGTTGGACCAAATAACAATCTTTCAGTATAACTTTAAAAAGTCTCTGGAGGGTATAATACTCTAAATCAAACACTAGAAAGATCAATATAAGATTCTAACTTAATAGAGAATAGGAAAATTACAGTTGCTTATCTTTAGAAGGGACTTAAAAGTTTATCTTTTCAATGACATACTCAGTGCTTAACATGTTTGCAAACATAGCTTGAAAACACCTGAAGATAAGATAATCTATAAATTTTACTCATACTGGGGACAGAAGATCTTTAATTACTATTACCATCAATCTACTGCCAGCAATAATTTTTTTTTAGTTATACTTTAAGTTCTAGGGTACATGTGCACAAAGTGCAGGTTTGTTACATATGTATACATGTGCCATGATGGTGTGCTGCACCCATTAACTCATCATTTACATTAGGTATATCTCCTAATGCTATCCCTCCCCCCTCCCCCACCCCATGACAGGCCCCAGTGTGTGGTGTTTCCCTTCCTGTGTCCATGTGTTCTCATTGTACAATTCCCACCTATGAGTGAGAACATGTGGTGTTTGGTTTTTTGTCCTTGTGACAGTTTGCTGAGAGTGATGGTTTCCAGCTTCATCCATGTCCCTACAAAGGACATGAACTCATCATTTTTTATGGCTGTATCGTATTCCATGGTATATATGTGCCACATTTTCTCAATGCACTCTATCACTGATGGACATCTGGGTTGGTTCCAAGTCTTTGCTATTGTGCCACAATAAACATACGTGTGCATGTGTCTTTATAGCAGCATGATTTATAATCCTTTGGGTATATACCCAGTAATGGGACGGCTCGGTCAAATGGTATTTCTAGTTCTAGATCCTTGAGGAATCGCCACCACACTGTCTTCCACAATGGCTGAACTAGTTTACAGTCCCACCAACAGTGTAAAAGTGTTCCTATTTCTCCACATCCTCTCCAGCACCTGTTGTTTCCTGACTTTTTAATGATCGCCATTCTAACTAGTGTGACATGGTATCTCATTGTGGTTTTGATTTGCATTTCTCTGATGGCCAGTGATGATGAGCATTTTTTCATGTGTCTGCTGGCTGCAACGATGTCTTCTTTTGAGAAGTGTCTGTTCATATCCTTTGTCTACTTCTTGATGGGGTTGATTTTTTTCTTTTAAATTTGTTTGAGTTCTTTGTAGATTCTGGATATTAGCCCTTTGTCAGATGAGTAGATAATATTTTAAAGTAAATATAATGGTTATAATACAATGAGAAATTTTCTACTTGCTCTTTGGCACAAAAGACTTTTTTTTCTGGCACCGTTTCACTAGATTACTCCCCATCTGCCAAAAATGTACACAAAAACGTTGTGTCCTTTGTCTCTCCCTCACAGCCCTGTGCTTATTTCTATTACAGCATTTTCCATCCTGTCATAATTTTTATTGTCTTATTGGTGTGCCCCCCTTAATTTGTTTGAAGACCGTGTTTTTATCTTTTTATTCATTGTACTTGACCAAAAGCTTGGTAAACCATTAAGTACTCAACAAATGGTCACTCAGACTACAAATATGGTGGGAATGTGAATGTGAAGAAGCTGAGGTCCCTGGAAATTACAAGTTAGGAAAAGTCTTAAGAAAATATTAGGACTTACACAAATTCATAGACAATAACTACACTTTGAATTTTTAGAAATGAAAGAGGACATTTTACGTGAAGAAATTCTTTTTTCTTTTTTTTTTGAGATGGAGTCTCACTCTGTCTCGCCCAGGCTGGAGTGCAGTGGCATGATCTCAGCTCACTACAGCCTCTACCTCCTGGATCCAAGTGCTTCTCCTGTCTCAGTCTCCTGAGGAGCTGGGACTATAGGCTCCTGCCACGATACCTGGCTAATTTTGTATTTTTACTAGAGACAGGGTTTCACCATGTTAGCCAGGCTGGTCTCGAACTCCTGACCTCAGATAATCCACCTGCCTTGGCCTCCCAAAGTGCTTGGATTATAGGTGTGAGCCACTGCACTGGCTTTTTTTTTTTTTTTTTTT
>NW_026652293.1:19644070-19722849 GCF_009828535.3 Hylobates moloch
AGCCCTTTGTCAGATGAGTAGATAATATTTTAAAGTAAATATAATGGTTATAATACAATGAGAAATTTTCTACTTGCTCTTTGGCACAAAAGACTTTTTTTTCTGGCACCGTTTCACTAGATTACTCCCCACCTGCCAAAAATGTACACAAAAACGTTGTGTCCTTTGTCTCTCCCTCACAGCCCTGTGCTTATTTCTATTACAGCATTTTCCATCCTGTCATAATTTTTATTGTCTTATTGGTGTGCCCCCCTTAATTTGTTTGAAGACCGTGTTTTTATCTTTTTATTCATTGTACTTGACCAAAAGCTTGGTAAACCATTAAGTACTCAACAAATGGTCACTCAGACTACAAATATGGTGGGAATGTGAATGTGAAGAAGCTGAGGTCCCTGGAAATTACAAGTTAGGAAAAGTCTTAAGAAAATATTAGGACTTACACAAATTCATAGACAATAACTACACTTTGAATTTTTAGAAATGAAAGAGGACATTTTACGTGAAGAAATTCTTTTTTCTTTTTTTTTTGAGATGGAGTCTCACTCTGTCTCGCCCAGGCTGGAGTGCAGTGGCATGATCTCAGCTCACTACAGCCTCTACCTCCTGGATCCAAGTGCTTCTCCTGTCTCAGTCTCCTGAGGAGCTGGGACTATAGGCTCCTGCCACGATACCTGGCTAATTTTGTATTTTTACTAGAGACAGGGTTTCACCATGTTAGCCAGGCTGGTCTCGAACTCCTGACCTCAGATAATCCACCTGCCTTGGCCTCCCAAAGTGCTTGGATTATAGGTGTGAGCCACTGCACTGGTTTTTTTTTTTTTTTTTTAACAGTCTCTGTTACCCAGTCACAAGTCACCCAAGCCGGAGTGCAGTAGCGCCATCTTGGCTCACTGCAACCTCCGCCTTCCAAATTCAAGCAATTCTCCTGCCTCAGCCTCCCAAGTAGCTGGGATTATAAGTGTGCATCATCAGGCCCAGCTAATTTTTGTATTTTTTAGTAGAGCAAGGTTTCACCATGTTGGCCAGGCTGGTCTGGAACTCCTGACCTCAAATGATCTGCCTGCCTCGGCCTCCCAAGGTGCTGGGGTTACAGGCGTGAGCCACCACACACTGCCAAAAAATTCTAATTTTTAAAAAGTCAGATGTCTGAAATTTTTGTGGCATTCTCAATTTTTAGCTACCATTAATATGGATAACTGGCTAAACTTTAGAGAATTCATTAATCCTTAAATGACTATATAATTATCAAGAAAACTTCTGAAGTTTTAGAAAAATTTACTTGTCTTATTTATAAGATAGTGAGCACAATTATAAACAGAGGTTTGATAGGATATTTTCAATGTCCCTCCCTACCTCTCTCCCCATAAGAGATATGAACCAAAAAGATTAAGATAGGTAACTAACCAAAAAGAAACCCCCCTGAAAGACCTCAACTACCCATGAAGAGCTAATCATGGGTCTTGGGTGTTAGATTTGTTGGATCCTGAGCTTCCAAAAACAGCCCTCTAAGGTGGCTCTCACAGTAGTCTACCTGTATATTGATTACACATGTATATTTTCTGAAGTCAATACATTATCCACAATTCTCCAATGAGAATGAAAAAATAAATATTGCTATAGTAGAATGCATATTGAAGAATATAAATATATTACTATGAATCAGGTCAGGTAGACAAGAGATTAAGAAAACTGGGGAATAATTTTGTCAATTATTAGAAATCACCATGATGCATGTTTGGGATCAGTATAACAAATTTCTAATCATTAAAGCTGTTCAACATGAAACAGTTTCAGAAAGTAATGAACTCCAGTGAGTAGAAGTGCTCAAGCAGAAGCTAAATGACCATCTGTCAGGGATGTTGTAGAAAGACGCTTTTCATTGAGTGGGAGGTTATGCTAAATTATCTCTAAGGCTATTTCTAACTCCTGAGATTCTATAATTCAATGAAGTGGAGCTTGAGGAAAACCCCAAAGAACTATTAAATAATTCTGTATACCCAATATATATATCAGCAGTTAATTTCAAACCAACCATTAACTTCATCTAAGCATTTAATTTGTCTCAGAAATTTGAAGAAAATGGTAATAAAAAAAGGCAACAGAAAAATCCCTTGCCTGCATGGATGATCTACTTAAATGGTTTTCAATTTGTGCTTTTCAGATCGCTAGAGAGCAGAGGGGATCCTTGGAGTTTCTTCAGAGGCAGCCTTCAAGAAGGAAGAATTAAGAGAGCATAAATGGGAAGCTAGGCAAGTAAAGTTTCAGATACCCCAGATCTACTACAACCAGGGCATCTCAGCCTTTATCTCTTCATATATTGAATTTATAGGTAACAAATAATATTTAAATAAGAGAATTTATGGCTTAGGAACTTTGATCACTGAAATAGTTCATTTAAGAATCATATAATTTCTGGTTCAATCAACATTTTTAAAATAATAACAACTGAAAATGGCAGATCCATTGTGAAACTTATGCAAAAATATTTCTGTCTCAAGATCAAATAATTTAAACATGCTGAGTGGCTATTTCAAAAATCAATATTTTGGTCCACTAGAATGTATGGATTGTAGGTATTAGAGGGTATTGACAAGAGTATTTTGTTAATCTATATATTTCCTGAACCCAGAAGAGTGATTGATACAAAGTCAGTGATCATTAACAGAACCACCATTCTATCCAGCAACCCTACTATTGAGTATATACTCAAAGCAAAATAAATTGTTCTAGAAAAAAGATGCATATGTTCGTATGTTCAGTGCAGCACTATTCACAATAGTAAAGACATGGAATCAACCTAGATGCCCAGTGGACTGGATAAAGCAACTATGGTAAATATATGCCACAGAATACCATGCAGCTGTAAAAAGGAAAGAAATCATGCTTTTTGCAGCAACATAGATGCAGCTGGAGAGTGTAATCCTAAGCAAATTAACGCAGGAACAGAAAACCAAATACTGCATATTCTTATTTATAAGGGGGACCCAAACATTTGGTTAAACATGGACATAAGATAGCAACAATAAACATAGGGGACTACTGGAGAAAACGGGAGGGGAGTGTAGGTTGAAGAACTACCTGCTGGAGGCCAGGCACGTGGCTCACGCCTGTAATCCCAGCATCTTGGGAGGCCGAGGTGGGCGGATCACGAGGTCAGGAGATCGAGATCATCCTGGGTAACACGCTGAAATCCCGTCTCTACTAAAAATACAATTGGCCGGGTGTTGTGGGGGGCGCCTGTAGTCCCAGCTACTCAGGAGGCTGAGGCAGGAGAATGGCGTAAACCCAGGAGTCGGAGCTTGCAGTGAGCGGAGATCGAGCCAATGCACTCCAGCCTAGGGGACACAGCGAGACTCCGGAAAAAAAAAAAAAAAAGAGAGAGAGAGAAAGAAGGAAGGAAGGAGGGAGGAAAAGGAAAGGAAAAAAAGGGAAGAGAGAGAGAGAGAAAAAAAAAAAAAGGAAGGAAGGAAGGAAGGAAGAAGGAAGGAAGGAAGATACTATCCTCATTACTTGGTTGACAAGATTATCATTTATAAAACCTCAGCGACATACAATTTACCTGTGTAACAAACCTGCACATGTATTCCTTGAACCTAAAATAAAGTTGAAGAAGTACATAAAATGTTTTATAGAAGTTTACTAAGCTAATTTAATTGTCAGAGTTTTACTAATTTAGGTCATTTTAAAAATACAGATGGTCCCTTACTTGCAACAGTTCAACTTAAAATTTTTCAACTTTACAATGGTGCTGAAAGTGACACATTCAGTAGAAGAGTACTCATACAACCATTGTGTTTTTCACGTTCAGTATAGTATTCAGTAAATTGCATGAGATTTTCAACACTTTACTATAAAATATACTTTGTGTTGGATGAACTTGCTCAATTTTTGGTTAATGCAACTGTTCTGAGTACATTTAAGGTAGGTTAGGCTAAGCTATGATGTTCAGTAGGAGTGTATAAAATGCATTTTCAACTTACTATGGGATCAACAACCAACAGCAACAGACCTTATGGGCATATCACAGTCTGAAAATCAAAACTAAAGGAACTTAAAAGTAGCTAAGAAGAGGATACGTAATGTTCAAGAATGTAACCCCATTGAAAGTCAGGGAGCATCTGTGTGACATTAAGAGTTCGGCATTTAGTTTGGATATAGACATGAACAAAAGATTATCACTTCTGAATTAAATTCAGAAAGAATGCTAGATAAAATAAAGAATTATGTATGTTTTAAGTTGTAAGCTTTATTTTTTAATTTTATAAACATAGATTCAACTTTTATTTTAGATTCAGGGGGTATATGTGCATGTTTGTTATATTGGCATATTGGGTAACACTGAGGTATGATCACTCCCATCACCCAGACAGGGAGCATAGTACCAAATAGGAAGTTTTTCAACTTACCTCCTCCCTCCTTCCTTTCCCCGTCTAGTAGTCCCCAGTGTCTATCATTCTCATCTTTATGCCCATGTGTGCTCAATATTCAGCTTCCACTTATAAGTGAGAACATAGAGTATTTAGTCTCCTGCTCCTGTGTTGATTCACTTAGGACTATGGTCTTCAGCTGCATCCATGTTGCTGCAAAGGATATCATTTAGTTATTTTTCATGGCTGTGTAGTATTCCATGGCATACATATACCATATTTTCTTTTTCCAATTTATCATTGATGGGCATCTAGGTCGATTCCATGTCTTTGCTGTTGTGAATAGTACTGCAATGAACACATAAGCCCATGAGTCTTTTTGGTAAAATAATGTATTGTCTTTTGGATATATACCCAGTAATGAGAATGCTGGGTTAAATGGTAGTTTAGTTTTAAGTTTTTTGAGAAATCTCCAAACTCCTTTTCATGGGGGCTGAACTAATTTACATTCCTACCATCAGTGTATAAGCATTCCCTTTTCTCCAGTGCCTCGCCAGCATCAAGCCACTGAAGAACCATGGATGCAAAGAACTACTGTAAGAGATGATATCTTTTAGAGCAACGGAGGCTACTTTTAAGCGTGAGATATTGCTAAATCTGACTGTGCATCCAGAAGGAGTTAGCCATCTTTAAACAGAAAACTTTTGCTTATAAAGGGAGGAAGTAGAATTTTAATAGCTATGCATTTTCTGGTATGATGACTAACAATCTGAAGAAATTTCAGAGCTTGTCTTCTATTTTCACTAATTTTACTCCACAAGACATTTATGGAATAAGTGATATTGAAGGATACCAAGAGAAGAATTGGACAGAAGGAAATCTTATAGTCTTATGGTGCAAGTGGAGGCAGCCTAATCCTACCTCTGAGACGTTTAAAACCAAAGGTGAAGATGGATTAAAGACTTACATGTTAGACCTAAAACCATAAAAACCCTAGAAGAAAACCTAGGCAATACCATTCAGGACATAGGCATGGGCAAGGACTTCATGTCTAAAACACCAAAAGCAATGGCAACAAAAGTCAAAATTGACAAATGGGATCTAATTCAACTAAAGAGCTTCTGCACAGCAAAAGAAACTACCATCAGAGTGAACAGGCAACCTACAGAATGGGAGAAAATTTTTGCAACCTACTCATCTGACAAAGGGCTAATATCCAGAATCTACAATGAACTCCAACAAATTTACAAGAAAAAAACAAACAACCCCATCACAAAGTGGGAGAAGGACATGAACAGACACTTCTCAAAAGAAGACATTTATGCAGCCAAAAAACACATGCAGAAATGCTCATCATCACTGGCCATCACAGAAATGCAAATCAAAACCACAATGAGATACCATCTCACACCAGTTAGAATGGCCATCATTAAAAAGTCAGGAAACAACAGGTGCTGGAGAGGATGTGGAGAAATAGGAACACTTTTACACTGTTGGTGGGACTGTCAACTAGTTCAACCATTGTGGAAGTCAGTGTGGCAATTCCTCAGGGATCTAGAACTAGAAATACCATTTGACCCAGCCATCCCATTACTGGGTATATACCCAAAGGACTATAAATCATGCTGCTATAAAGACACATGCACACGTATGTTTATTGCAGCACTATTCACAATAGCAAAGAGTTGGAACCAACCCAAATGTCCAACAACAATAGACTGGATTAAGAAAATGTGGCACGTATACACCATGGAATACTATGCAGCCATAAAAAATGATGAGTTCATGTCCTTTGTAGGGACATGGATGAAACTGGAAACCATCATTCTCAGTAAACTATCGCAAGGACAAAAAACCAAACACCGCATGTTCTCACTCATAGGTGGGAATTGAACAATAAGAACTCATGGACACAGGAAGGGGAACATCACACTCCGGGGACTGTTGTGGTGTGGGGGGAGGGGGGAGGGACAGCATTAGGAGATATACCTAATGCTAAATGACGAGTTAATGGGTGCAGCAAACCAACACAGCACATGGATACATATGTAACAAACCTGCACATTGTGCACATGTACCCTAAAACCTAAAGTATAATAATAAAAAATATTATCCATCACACAGAGAAATTAAAAAACATGTTAATAAAAAAAAACCAAAGGTGAACTGAAAATCATTAACTCAAACCAGATTTAGCTCAACTCACCATTAGATCAAAAAGACACATTTTCACTCCAGCTACCTGACAAAAGCACAAGATATTTCTGAATATTATCTACTTCATTTGCTATTGTTGTTTCATGGACAATCAAGGACAATCAATAGCAAACAATAAAAATTTATGAGACCTATGAAAGAACAGGAAAATGCTACCCATAATCAAGAGCAAAAACTGTTAACAGAAGTAGATCCAACAATGACCTAGACCCAGACAATGGAATTAGCAGGGTGAAGAAACCCAAAGAGAAGCTAACAGAAATTATTTAACTGGAAGTACAGAATAAAAACCAGAAAAGAGCCAAGTATTTGTGTTTGTGTATGTGTTTCTGTATTCAACATATGTTTACATTGGAGCCACAGATTCAGAGAAAAAAACAGAGCATAGGGAAGAAAAAAAATATTAAGATCATGGCTATGATTTTTCCAGTTTTCCAAAATTAAAGAAAGTAATCAACCCATATATTCAAGAAGCTCAGTGACCCCTTCCCCCATGTAGGATAAAACAACCAACCAACAAAAATAGACTCATGGAAACACCACATCTGAAATACAAAAATAAAGAAATTTAAGAGTAGCCAGGAAGAGAGAACATTATGTTCAAGATGGCAAGAACAAAAGCTAAAAGAGAATTACAATTTTAAAACGCTGCGAAAAAAAATGTTCATCTTGAATTCTATACTCAATGAAAATATCTTTCAAATTTGAGAGCAATTAAAGAAACTTTCAGACAAATAAAAGCAGAAATAATTTGCCACCAGATAGCTATACTATTAGAGCTCCTAAAGAATGTTCTACTGTCATAAAAAATCCGAGAAAAGAGCCCAGATAGAAAAAGGAATAAAATAAACCAGAAATGGATAATAAATGGATCAATATAAATTATTATTTAAAATTTTTATTTAAAACAATATTGACTTGGTAAAGCATATATTATATGTGGTATGTACAGCAAATGTAGGACTGAATTATATGCCAACAGTAGCACAAAGAACAAGAATGGTGATGCTACACAGTTTTTATGTTGATTGTGAAGCAGAATAATTCAATACTAATTCAAAGTGGGCCATGATAAATCTTAATATCTTTAATAACCACTAAGAATGTAATACAAGGATAAATAGGAAAAGAGATAGTGGAAGAATAAACTAGAATACAAACATATCCAATTATTTCAAAGGAAGTGAGAAAAGGAGGCACCAAGAAAATAAATAACCAAGTAGAGAACAAACTGAAAGAGGGTACACTTAAATCTATGTATACTACTAATCATATTAAATGTAAACAGACTAAATAGTGCAATTAAAGTGTAGGGATTATAAGAGTCATAAAGAAAAATAAGGATATAGATGAAAAAGGCTGGAGAAGATAAAGTATGCAACAACTAATCATAACAAAGTGCAGATATATTAATACTACATAAAGTAAACTTACATACAAGAAGTGTTGCCACAGATTAAGAAGGATATTTTATAGTAATACAACTGTGTTAGAATACAATAACAATGTTCCCCATCACTTCCTTATCCTGAAAACAATAGTATATGAGCTTCAAGATTGCGTCAACCTTCAAACAAATCTGCTATTAAACATCCATGATCACAGCAAGAAATTTGATACATGTTTACCTCTCTTCAAAAGTAACTTTGAATTATATCTTATTTTACTTAGAAAATGGTTTACATTTAGTACTTATACTTTTACCCAAGTTAAAGCTTTATTGAATATAATTCTTAGGATAATGTTTTGTAAATAAAGCTGATTTAAATATTAAGATACGTTGTTCTATCTACCAGTTTACTAAGCTATGAAGAGTTCAAACATAAATAACTCCTGTCATTGAACAACTCACAAGTTAGTAGCAGAGAGAAATAAGAGAGAAATCGCAATTCTTTTTGAGAGGTATGCAAGTGTTGTTCAAAAGAAGCTATGGGAGTAGAGGCAAACTAATTCATTCTAGATTCTCAGTAGAATGGTCAGGGAATGTGCATTGTTGTGCAAGAGTGCCCTATGGGATACACTGTAAGTTGGAAAGCAGCATCAAGCACAGCTAATCTGCTCTGTGTTATTCTGCAAGTATGTTATGATTACTTTTAATTAAATGAAGGATAAATTTAAATACATGCTATGAATGCAATACGCAGCAAAAATATCATGCAGAGAGATTTTGAATGATATAATACATAATCAACTAAAATTCTATTTAACTTGCTGAATGTACACTCAGTGTATACTTTATCATCTCCTATGACAATTCCATCCACATGCCACACAAATTACCATGAAAATTGAATAAAGCATATTAATCTTGAACTAGTTAAATGTACTATATTTGTTTTTAACTATATCAGTAGCCCTGAGAATATATCAAAAGTGATAAGAAGTACAAAAGGTTTAATAATGGTCTTTTTTACACATGAAAATAGGAAAAAATAGCATGGGTATCATAGATATATGTATAATTAAAAGTATTTGATTTGGTCAGTAAATTCAGTGGTTAATGCAATTATGCATTATAATGGCTATTTGAGTTTACATCTTCCCTTTGTCCTTGCACACCATTTTATTTTATTGTAAGTTCCGGAATACATGTGCAGGATGTTCAGGTTTGTTACATATGTAAACGAGTGCCATGGTGGTTTGTCACACCTCCCAACCAATCAACTAGGTGGTAAGCCCAACATGCATTAGCTATTTTTCTGATGCTCTCTCCCCTCAGCCCCCACAACAGACCCTAGTGTGTATTGTTCCCCTCCCTGTGTCCGTGTGTTCTCATTGTCCAACTCCCACTTATAAGTGAGAACATGTGGTGTTTGGTTTTCTGTTCCTACACTAGTTTGCTGAGGATAATGGCTTCCAGCTTCATCCATGTCCCTGCAAAGGACATGATTTTTCTCATTTTTATGGCTGCATAGTATTTCATGGTGTATATGTACCACATTTTCCTTATCCAGTCTATCATTGATGGGCATTTGGGTTGATTTTATGTCTTTGATATTATGAATAGTGCTGCAATTAACATACGTGTGCATTTATCTTTATGATACAATGATTAATATTCCTCTGGGTATGTACCCAGTAATGGTATTTTTGGTTCTAGGTCTTTGAGAAATCACCACACTGTCTTCCACAATGGTTGAACTAATTTACATTCCCACCAACAGTGTAAAAGCATTCCAATTTTTCCATAGCCTTGCCACCATCTGTTGTTGCTTGGCTTTTTAAAAATAGCCATTCTGACTGGTGTGAGATGGTATCTCAGTGTGGTTTTGATTTTCACTTCTCTAATATCAGTGATGTTAAGCTTTTTTCCATACATTCATCAGCCACATAAATGTCTTCTTTTGAGAAGTGCCTGTTCGTGTCTTTTGCCCACTTTTTAATGGGGTTGTTTTTTCTTGTAAATTTGTTTAAGTTCCTTATAGACTCTGGATATTAGACCTTAATCAGATGGATAGATTGCAAAAATTTTCTCCCATCTTGTAAGTTGTCTATTCACTCCAATGATAGTTTCTTTTGCTATGTACAAGCTATTTAGTTGTCTATTCACTCTGATGATAGTTTCTTTTGCTGTTCACAAGCTATATAGTTTAATTAGAACCCATTTGTTAATTTTTGTTTTTGTTGCAATTACTTTTGACATTTTGTCATGAAATCTTTGCCCATGTCTGTGTCCTGAATGGTATTGCCTAGATTTTCTTCTAGGGTTTTTATAGTTTTGGGTTTTACATTTAAGTCTTTAACCCATTTTGAGTTAATTTTTGTATAAGGTGTAAAGAGGTGGTCCAGTTTCAATTTTCTGCATATGCTTTCCAAATTCCAAGATGGAAATTTTTTAATTTTCATCTTGATTTCATTGCTCACCGAGTGATCATTCAGGAGCAGGTTATTTAATTTCCATGTATTTGCATGATTTTAGGGTTCTTTTTGGGGTTTCTAATTTTATTTCACTGTGGTCTGAGAGAATACCATTTCACCTACTATTTCTTTAATATTTCCATTCTATAATCTCTATGTGCTTAATAATGGATACATTCTTTAAATCTCTTTTTCAGTTCATAAATTCTCTCATAATATATTTCATAAATTCTCTCACCATTTTTGAAAGGATAGAAATAACACCAAAATTGCAAAAAATGTACCAAAAAATGATAGATGAGAAAATTATTTGTCATATATACAAGTTACACACTGATAAATGATGTTTGAAATCCAATTTATCCCTTAAATTGGATTGGTTAATGGCATCACTATCTTACTTCCGGTTTTATTTAAAAGTAATATTGCTCTTAGATGTAACAAAAGTTTGTATTCTAGTCCTTATGAAAGTTCTCTGAAAGCTGGGATCCAGACTTGTATGTCTTTGTAGCTACCATAAAATCTATCAAAAACCTTTGAATGTGGTAAATTGTCAACAATTTTTTGTACTACGTAGTATGCTGCATACATAATTAAACCTTGTTCCGTTTCTCTTAATATTTCTTTTTTCTTCTTTTTTGAGATATTCTATTTTATCTCATTATTATTTTAATAGATTTTTGGGGAACAGGTGGTGTTTGGTTACAGGAATAAGTTCTTTAGTGGTGATTTCTGAGATTTTGGTGCACTCATCACCTGAGCAGTATACGTTGTACCCAATGTGTAGTGTTCTATTCCTCAGCACCCTTCTATCATTCCCCCTAAGTCCTCAAAGTTCACTGTATCATTCTTATGCTTTTGCGTCCTCATATCTTAGCTTCCACTTATGAGTGAGAACATACAACGTTTGGTTTTCCATTCCTGAATTACTTCAGTTAGAACTATGGTCTCCAATCCCATCCAGGTTGCTGTGAATGCCATTATTTTCTACCTTTTTACGGCTGAGTAGTATTCCATGGTGTATTCGTCCATTCCCACGATGCTAATAAAGACATACGTGAAGCTGGGTAATTTATAAAGGAAAGAGGTTTAATTGACTCACAGTTCAGCATGTCTGCAGATGCCTCAGGAAACATGATCGTTGTGGAAGGGGAAGCAAACGTCCTTCTTCACATGGTGGCAGGAAGGAGAAGTGCCTAGCAAAAGTGGGAAAAGCCCCTTATAAAATCATTAGATCTCTTGAGAACTCACTATCACAAGAACACCATGAGAGTAACCTCTCCCATGACTAAATTACCTCCCATCATGTCTCTCCCATGGCACATGGGTATTATGGGAATTTTTAATACAATTCAAGATGATATTTGGGTGGGATCACAGCCAAACCATATACATGGTATATATATTAATGTATATATCACATTTTCTTTATCTACTTATTGATTGATGGGTATTTGGGCTGGTTTCATATTTTTGCAATTGCAAAATGTGCTGCTATAAACATGCATGTGCAAGTATCTTTTCCACATAATGACTTCTTTTCCTCTGGGTAGATAGCCAGGAGTGGGATTGCT
This sequence comes from Hylobates moloch, assembly GCF_009828535.3. Taxonomy (NCBI): domain Eukaryota; kingdom Metazoa; phylum Chordata; class Mammalia; order Primates; family Hylobatidae; genus Hylobates; species Hylobates moloch. The sequence goes on from NW_026652293.1 coordinate 19,656,087, forward strand.
GGATCAGATGATAGAACTACTTTTATTTCTTTAAGCAATCTCCACATTGTTTTCCATAGTGGTGATACTAGTTTACATTCCCATCCACAGTTTTTCACCACATCCATGCCAATATCTATTATTTTTTGATTATGGTCATTCTTGCAGGAGTGAGGTGGTATTGCATTGGGGTTTTGATTTGCATTTCCCTAATAATTACTAATGTGGAGCATTTTTTCATGTTTGTTGGCCATTTGTATATCTTCTTTTGCAAATTGTCTATTCATGTCCATAGCCCACTTTTTGATGGGATTGTTTTGTCCTTGCTAATTTGCTTGAGTTCCTTGTAGATTCTGGATATTAGTCCTTTGTCAGATGTATACACTGCAAAGATTGTCTCCCACTCTATGGGTTGTCTGCTTACTCTGCTGATTGTTTCTTTTGCTGTGCAGAAGCTTTTGTTTAATTAAATCCCATCTATTTATCTTCGTTTTTGTTGTATTTGTTTTTGGGTTGTCATGAAGTCTTAGCCTAAGCCAATGTCTAGAAGGGTTTTTCCAATGTTATGGTCTAGAATTTTTATGGTTTCAGGTCTTATATTTAAGTCTTTGATCCATCCTGAGTTGATTTTCTTATGCGGTGAGAGATGTGGATCCAGTTTCATTCTTCTACATGTGGCTAGCAAATTATCCCAGCACCATGTGTTGAATAGGCTGTCCTTTTCCCCCACTTTATGTTTTTCTTTGCATTGTTGAAGATCAAGTTGACTGTAAGTATTTGATTTTATTTCCGGGTTCTATATTCTGTTCCTTTGGCCAATATGCCTATTTTTATACCAGTACCATGCTGTTTTGGTGACTATGGCCTTATAGTATGAAGTCATGTAATGCGATGTCTCCAGAGTTGTTTTGCTTAAGCTTGCTTTGGCTATGTGTGCTCTTTTTTGGTTCCATATGAATTTTAGGATGTTTTTACATTTTGTGAATAATAATGGTGGTATTTTGATGGGAATTGCATTGAATTTGCACGTTGCTTTTGGCAGTATGTTCATTTTCACAATATTAATTCTACCCATTTATGAGCATGGGATGTGTTTCCATTTGTTGGTGTCATCTATGATTTCTTTCAGCAGTGTTTTGTAGTCTTCCTTTTAGAGGGCTTTCACCTCTTAGTTAAGTATATTCCTGTCTTTTTTTTTCTTCTGCAGCTATTGTAAAAAGAGTTGAGTTCTTGATTTGATTCTCAGCTTGGTTGCTGTTGATGTATAGCAGAGCTACTGACTTGTGTACATTAATTCTGTAATCTGAAACTTTGCTGAATTCATTTACCAGTTCGAGGAGCTTTCTGGATGTGTCTTTAGGGTTTTCTAGGTAAACAATCATGTCATCAGCAAACAACAAGTTTGATTTCCTTATTACCAGTGTGGATGCCCTTTATTTCTTTCTCTTGTCTGATTGCTCTGGCTAGGACTTCAATACTATGTTGAATAGAATTGGTGAGAGTGGACATCCTTGTTTTGTTTCAGTTCTCAGGGAGAATGTTTTCAACTTTTCCCCATTTGGTATAATGTTGGCTGTGAATTTGTCATAGGTAACTTTTATTATCTTAAGGTATGTCCCTTCTATGCAGATTTTGCTGAGGGTTTTAATCATAAAGGGATACTGGAGTTTGTCAAATGCTTTTTCTGCATCTATTGAGATGATCATGTTATTTTTGTTTTAATTATGTTTATATGGTGTATCACATTTATTTTCTTGCAGGTGATCCCTGCATCCTTTATATGATACCCACTTGACCATGGTGGATTATATTTTTGATATGCTGTTGGATTCACTTAGCTAGTATTTTGTTGAGAATTTTGCAGCTATGTTCATCAGGAACATTGGTCTGTAGTTTTCTTTTTATATCATGTCCTTTCCTGGCTCTGGTATTAGGGTGATACTAGCTTCATGGAATGATTTACGGAGGATTCCCTATTTCTCTCTTTTGGAATAGTGTCAATAGGATTGGTAACAATTCTTTGCTGTTATTGATCTGTTCAGAGTTGCTATTTCTTCCTGGTTTAATTTAGAAGAGTTGTATCTTTCCAGAAATTTATCCATCTCCTCTATGTTTTCTAGGTTTTTGTGCATAAAGGCGTTCATAGTAACCTTGAACGATCTTTTGTTATTTCTGTGGTATCAGTTGTAATATCTCCTGTTTCATTTCTAATTGAACTTATTTGAATCTTCTCTCTTCTTTTCTTGGTTAATCTCACTAATGGTCTATCAATTTTACTTATCTTTTCTAAGAATCAGCTTTTTGTTTCATTTATATTTTTTATTTTTTTGTTTCAATTTCATTTAGTTCTGCTCTGATCTTTGTTATTTTTTTTTTTCTGCTGGGTTTTGAGTTTGATTTGTTCTTGTATCTCTAGGTCCTTGAGGTGTGACCTTAGATTGTCTACTTGTGCTCTTTCAGACTTTTTGATGTAGGCATTTAATGCTATGAACTTTCCTCTTAGCACTGTTTTTGCAGTATCCCAGAGATTTTGATAGTTTTTTCACTATTATTGTTTAGTTCAAAGAATTTTTTAAATTTCCATCTTGATTTCATTGTTGACCCAATGATCATTCAGGAGTAGGTTATTTAATTTTCACATATTTGCATGGTTTTGAGGGTTCTTTTTGGAGTTGGTTTCCAATTTTATTCCACTGTGGTCTGAAAGAGTACCATTTCTCCTAGTATTTCTTCAATATTTTCATTCTATGATCTCTCTGTGCTGAATAATGGATACATTCTTTAAATCTCTTTTTCAGTTCATAAATTCTATCATAAGTACTCTTAACCTAACTCATTGAGTTTTCAATTACTTTTTTTCATCTACAATAACAACTGGTTTTTCTTCAGCATATCATCTTGCTCATTCCTCAGGATTCAATGCTTTCACCTATTTCTTATAATATTCTAACCTACTCATTATTATGTCTTACAATTCCTGTATCATGCTACTTTATGGGCCTCATTCTTCCGCCTACTTTCCTGCTTACTTATTTGCATGACTATCTGTTTTGCTGTTTATTTTTGTGAGATTTGACAGTGAACCCATATTTCTTGAAACTTTATCTTTGAGATTTCTTTGAGGTTTAGTGTTAAGGTGGTTTCTTCCAGAGGAAATATGTATTTGCTTTTGCCACACAGTAACACATCCAATTAAAATTAACTTTTTAGTTTTAAGATTTTAGGAACAGATACCCATGTAGCATGATCTATTTATTGAGGGTGGTGGAGCTGGTACCAAATATATGGGGAGATTATTGTTCTCATTCATTGATTCACACCAGTAAGTAGGCTTGCTTAATTCTTAAGGGTGGCAGTAAGCTGACAGTAAGGATGAGCTTACTGTCACAAGCTGAATGTTTGTGTCCCCCTAAAATTCATGGGTTTGAATCTTAACCCCCGATATGATGATATTTGGATGTGGGGACATTTGGTGGTATTTAAGTCATAAGGGCAGAGCTCTTATGAATGGAAGTACAGCTCTTATTTAAAAAAAAAAAAGACACAGAATTGTTGTCACTCGGCTGTCTACCATGTCAGGATAAAACAAGACAGTTCTCTGCAAACAGGAAGAGTGCCCTCAGCAGATACCAAATCTGCTGGCATCTTGATTTTGGACCACCAGGTCTCCAGAATTTGAGAAATAAATTTTTTTTGTTTAAGCCACCTTGTCGGTGGTGTTCTGTTATAGCAGCCTTGCAAACTGACTGAGACACTTATTTTGAAAAGATCCTTTATATTCATGTTATAATTGTCATTGAGGTCAAAGTGAGTATATTAGTTTCCCATGACTACTGTAACAAATTTCTCCAAATTTTGTACTCAAGATAATGTACGTTTATTATCTTACATCTGTGGTTCCAGAGTCTAAAATGCATCTAATCTAACTAGAATCAAAGTATCCAAAGAGCTGCATTCCTTTATAGAGATTCTAGGGGAGAATTCATTTCCTTGTCCTTTTCAGCTGCCCAGATTCCTTGGCATGTGGCCCCTTCCATCTTCAAAGCCAGAAATGGCTGGTACAGTCTTCCTTACAGCTCATCACTCTAACCTTGACTCCTCTGCCTCCTTCTTCTACATTTATGCACCCTTATGATTACATTGGGTTCACCTGGATGATCCAGGAATGTCTCTCTAAGACCAATTAATTGGCAACCTTAATTCCCTTTCATCATGTAATGTAACCTACTCAAAGGCTCCAGAAGTTAAGACTTAGATATCTTTGAGTGGGGCCACTATTCTGCTTATTACAGAGGGTCTCTTACTAGAGTATTGTCCTTCAGTGGGCATGTTACTTTCTTTCTTTTCCTGTAAGCTCTGAGAACCTTGAAGAGTGATGTTCAGTTTCATCAGATGTGTTAACTGCATTCAAGGCTAAACTGCCTTTGGTGCTCTGTTTACTACTCTAGGTTCCTCAACTGACTTAATATTTATCTGGATTCATATTTCTTACAGTCTTGGAAGCCTATTGAGGTACTTAACAATGAATTTTTATAGTTTTTCTATAAATTTAGGTCTCTTGCAGAAAAAGTTGGTCAGGATAACTTGTCCAGCATACTAGTGTCATAAATGGATGACATTGAACTATGATTTTTTAAAGATTCTCATTGTTAATTTCAGTTATAAAATTTCATAGTCAAATAACTTTTTACTAGAGTGAATTTAAATATTATATATATGTGATATATATCATAGTATCTATTTTGTTTCATCTAAAAATTATTTTCCATCAATAATTTTTCATGAACATGAGTTAATCAAAGGGTAACTGTATGTTCCAGCTATTTTCTGGTTGGCAAGGATTTGTTAAGATACTATCATTTCACCACCATTTTCTGACATATTCTTTCACATGTAGAAAGGGCTCCAGTTTCTTTCTTTTTCATTCAACCCCATAAACTTTTAACAAATACTTCTCTATGTAATTAATTAACTAGGACTAAAATAAGGCTAAATTAAAATAGAACATCACCTTGTCTCTGAAGAAACTCTGAACCAAATATAGAAAATACAGTAAGTAAACACAATTAGATTATGGGTATCTACATAAAATAATAAAAACATTGTTTCTGGATAAAATGGTAACACAAAAACAGTTATAAACTGCATTTATGTGTAGAAATCATAAAGAAGAAAAGGGCCAAGGTGAGTTTTTAAAAATGTAGAAGTTTACCAATGAGGAAAGAGAAAAAAAAATTCCAGAAAAAAAACAGAGGATAAAGAAAGGCTAAATGTGAACTTCAAGTAGTTCAGCCTAACTTGCATTTTACACAGTAGCAAAAAATGAGGTTAGAGAGGATTGGGAGATCTGAAAGGGTCATATCTTAGAAAGTATTAGCCACATAATCAGGAAACAACAGGTGCTGGAGAGGATGTGGAGAAATAGGAACACTTTTACACTGTTGGTGGGACTGTCAACTAGTTCAACCATTGTGGAAGTCAGTGTGGCGATTCCTCAGGGATCTAGAACTAGAAATACCATTTGACCCAGCCATCCCATTACTGGGTATATACCCAAAGGAGTATAAATCATGCTGCTATAAAGACACATGCACACGTATGTTTATTGCGGCACTATTCACAATAGCAAAGACTTGGAACCAACCCAAATGTCCAACAAAAATAGACTGGATTAAGAAAATGTGGCACATATACACCATGGAATACTATGCAGCCATAAAAAATGATGAGTTCGTGTCCTTTGTAGGGACATGGATGAAACTGGAAAACATCATTCTCAGTAAACTATCGCAAGGACAAAAAACCAAACACCGCATGTTCTCACTCATAGGTTACGTGGACATTGGAAGGGGATCATCACAATTCCGGGTATTGTTGGGGGGTGGTGGGTGGGGGGGGCTACCTAATGCTAAATGATGAGCTAATGGGTGCAGGAAATCAACATGGCACATGGATACATATGTAACAAACCTGCACATTGTGCACATGTACCCTAAAACCTAAAGTATAATAAAAAAAAAAGAAAGTATTAGCCACATAAAAAGTTATTGAAAGTTTTTTTCTATAATGGTTCCCAAATCATACCTGCTCATGAAAATTTCCTGGCAAATTTTCTTTTTTTCTTTTTAATTTTATTATTATTACTTTAAGTTTTAGGGTACATGTGCACAACGTGCAGGTTTGTTACATATGTATACATGTGCCATGTTGGTGTGCTGCACCCATTAACTCGTCATTTAGCATTAGGTATATCTCCTAATGCTATCCCTCCCCCCTCCCCACAACAGTCCCTGGTGCGTTATGTTCCCCTTCCTGTGTCCATGTGTTCTCATTGTTCAATTCCCACCTATGAGTGAGAACATGCGGTGTTTGGTTTTTTGTCCTTGTGATAGTTTGCTGAGAATGATAGTTTTTAGTTTCATCCATGTCCCTACAAAGGACATGAACTCATCATTTTTATGGCTGCATAGTATTCCATGGTGTATATGTGCCACATTTTCTTAATCCAGTCTATCGTTGTTGGTCATTTAGGTTGGTTCCAAGTCTTTGCTATCGTGAATAGTGCCACTATAAACATATGTGTGCATGTGTCTTTATAGCAGCATGATTTATAATCCTTTGGGTATATACCCAGTAAGGGGATGGCTGGGCCAAATGGTATTTCTAGTTCTAGATCCCTGAGGAATCACCACACTGACTTCCACAATGGTTGAACTAGTTGACAGTCCCACCAACAGTGTAAAAGTGTTCCTATTTCTCCACATCCTCTCCAGCACCTGTTGTTTCCTGATTTTTTTAGTGATTGCCATTCTGTAAATTGCTGAGCCCAATCTCCAGATTTATTGAATCAGAATAACCTTGGAGTACATAATTTTAATAAGCTTCCAGATAATTCTGATACAAATGTTATCAGTTAGGATGCTTTGGGCTACAGGCAACAAAAAAACTTAAAGAAGTGACTTTAAAGGGAACTGTATTATCTCACATATTAAGTATTTCCAAGATAGAATAGCTCCATTGTTTAATAATTTAGGGACTCAATGCTGTCAAGAAGGATTCAGATTATTTTTGGTTTATGCTTTGCATGTTACGATGTGTTAGCTACTGCTGAAATGAGTTCAGTAGCCCTAGGCATTATCTATTCATACCACAGTGCCCAAAGAAAAAGAATTCTCTTTTCGTCCCTGAATCTCTCTTATTATGGGAAAGGAAAACTACCACAGAGATGCCTCTGCCAACAAACAGATACTTCCCTATGTTTCACTGTTAAAAATTGCATTTGATAGTCACTCTTAAAACATTCATGTTGTGGGCAATAGACTTACTATGACTGCTAATCAATATCCATCCTTTAATACTAAGGAGAGGCCTGAGCTTCAGTGAAATAGATGGGCACCCAATATCTAAAAAAAAAAAAGTCATATTTCTGTTAAAATAAGGATATGAGATATTGCTGTTGGTCAGAAAATCAACAGTGTCTACTACAAAAGATCATCAGGCCAATATTTGGGAACCACTACATAAGCAATATTAGTGGTTTAAATTAAAGATAAACATGATTAGGTTGGTGTTTTTAAACAAATCAGCACACATTTATAGAATAATATAAGTCAGATTCTATTTTTCAAGTAGAAGAACAGTTAATAGACTATTTGAGTAAGCTAACAAAAATGACAGTGATAGTTTTCCCTAAGAAAGTAATATTGGTGATGAACAGGCAGGGATATACAGGCATACCTCATTTTATTGTACTTCACTTTATTGCACTTCATAGATATCGACTTTTTCACAAATTGAAGGTTTCAGAGCCAGTATTTTAGCAGCATGTGCTCACTTTGTGTCTCTGTCACATTTTGGTAACTCTTGAAATAATCTGAACTTTTTCATTATTGTTATATCTTTTAGAGTAATTCATAATCACTGATCTTTGATGTTACTATTATAATTATTTTAGAGAGCCAACAATTGCACCCATATAAGACAGTGAGTGAACTTAATTCATAAATGTTATGTGTCTTCTGGCTGCTTCACCAACTGCCAGTTTCACTGTCTCTCTCCCTCTCCTTGAGCCTCCCTAGACCCTGAAACACAAAATTGAACTTAAGCTAACTAATAGCTCTACAGTAGCCTCCAAGGTTCAAGTAAAAGGAAGAGTTATGTGTCTCTCATATTGAATTACAAGCTAGAAATTATTAAACTTAGTGCGAAGGCACATCCAAAGCTAAACTAGACTGAATGCTAGGCTTCTTATGCCAAACAGTTACCCAAGTCTTGAATAGAAAGGAAAATTATTAGAGAAAATTGAAAGTGCTACTTCAGTCAATGCACAAATAATAAGAAACCAAAAAAGCCTATTTCTGACATGAAAAAAGGTTTAATGGTCTGGAAAGAAGATCAAACCAGCCACAACATTCCCTTAAGGTAATCCCCAATCCAGAGCAAGGCCCTAACTCTCTTCAATTCTGTTAATGCTGGAGAGGTGAGGAAGCTACATAAGAAAAAGTAGAAGCTGGCAGAGGTTAATTCACAAGGTTTAAGAAGCCACCTCCTTTAAAAAAAAATTCAAAGTGAAGCTGCGAATGCTGATGCAGGAGCTATAGCAAGTTATCCAGAAGATTTGGCTAAGATTGTTGATGAATGTGGCTACACTGAACAACAGATTTTCAATGCAGAGAAACAGCCTTACATTGGAAGAAGATGCCATCTAAAACTTTCATAGCTAGAGAGGAGAAGGCAATGTCTGGATTCAAAGCTCCAAAGGACAACCTGACTCTTGATAGGGGATAATGTAGCTGGTGACTTTAGGTTGAAGCTAATGCTCATTTACCATCTTTTAAATCCTAGGGCTCTTAAGAATTATGTTAAATCTACTCTGCCTGTGCTCTATAGACGGAACTACAAAGCCTGAACGATGGCACATCCATTTATAGCATGATTTACTGAATATTTTATGTCCACTGTTGAGACCTCCTGCTAAAAAAAAAAAAAAAAAAAAGATTCCTTTCAAAATATTACTGTTAACTGACAATGCACCTGGTCATCCAAAGCTCTGATGCAGACATACAAAGAGATTAATGTTGTTTTAATGCCTGGTAACACAACATCTATTCTACAGCTCATGAATCAAGAAGTAATTTTTAATTTCGTCTTATTATGTAAGAAATATATTTTGCAAATCTATAACTACTATATATAATGTTAAAGCAAACTAAATATGTCCTGAGGACTCTGTATTTCTATATTTGAGTCTTTACGGATGAACTGTAAACTAGCTTAATAAGTAGACAAAATTGAAAATCTAACCTAAGTTAGTATGCACCTGTAACAATATCTATGTCTTGGCCAATCCCGGCGGCTATACTTCAACCACTCATATGCTGCTGAGTGTTCCAATTGTGTTCAAATAAGGCATACGATGAGCTATAACCAGTCCAGCCGTTCTGTACCTCACTTCCGATTTCTGTACGTCATTTCGCGCCCCCCTTTCTGTTGTTGTTGTAGTCTGTAAATCTTCTTCCACCACATGGCTGCGCTGGAGTCTCTGAATCTACTGTGATTCTGGGGGCTGCCAGATTCAGGAATCATTCATTGCTCAATTAAACTCCTTTAAATTTAATTTGGCTGAAGTTTTTCTTTTGTCAATAGTGATTCCTCTGCTGAATCTGAGCAAAGAAAATTGATAACTTTCTGGAAAGGATTCACCATTCTAGGTGGCATTAAGAACATTCATGATTCATCAAAGGAGGTCAAAATATTGCCATTAACAGCAGTTATTAAGAATCTGATTTTAACCCTTACAGATGACTTTGAGAGGTTCAAGATTTGACTGGAGGAATCAGCTTCAGATGTGGTGAAAATAGCAAGAAAACTAGAATTAGAAGTGGAGTCTAAATATGTGACTGAATTGGTGCAACTTCATGATAAAATTTGAACAGATAAGGAATTGTTTCTAATGGATGAAAAAGTGGTTTCTTGAGTTGGAACCTACTCTTGGTAAAAATGCTGTGAACACTGTTGAAATAACAACAAATAATTCGGAATATTATACAAACCTAGCTGATAAAGAGTAGCAGGATTTGAGGAAAGTGAAGCTAATCTTAAAAGAAGTTATACTGTGGATAAAGTGGTATCAAACAGCTTTTCTATAGAAAAATATTTTATGAAAGGAGAGTCCATTGATGTGGCACATTTCCTTGTTACCTTATTCTAAGAAACTGCCACAGCCACTCCAACCTTTAGCAACCACTACTCTGATCAATCAGCAGCCATCAACATTGAGGCAAGATACTCCACCAGCAAGGAGATTATGACTCATTGAAGGCTAGATGATTCGCATTTTAAAGCAATGAAGCATTTTTACATTAAGACATGTACCTTGTGTTTTAGACATAATTCTATTGCACACTTAATAGACTCCAGTATATTGTAAACATAACTTTATATGCACTGACAAACAAAAAAAGAGTGATTCCTTTATTGTGATATTTGCTTTATTGCAGTGGTCTGGAACTAAACCCACAAGATCTCCAAGGTATGCCTTTATGTGAAAGGTTTAGTATCAGAGTAAAACAATATTTGAGATTGCATTGATTTCAGTGTAATGGAGAGAAAAGACAAGCATTTCTACCAAGTTCCTCATTAGTTGCATGGTTATTAACTGAGTAATCACAAATAACTAGTAAAATAAAATCTATTTTAATGAGAAGATTATGATCATAAGGCCAAATGCCCTGAGGAGGTCATGTAAGATAAAAACCAAGAAGTCGCCATGAGCAAGTCACTACTGAGACTGAAAAAGCAATTTTAATGGAGTAATAAGAGCAGAAGCCAGATTGCCATACATTTAAATGGACATTGAAAAATGTAGATGGTGAGATAGACTCTCTTAACAAGTACTTGATTGTGAAAGAGAGGAATTTGTTAATAACTAGAGTTGATCAACTTTGAGGCAGGCTGTATTTGGATGGTAGCTACTCAGTCACTCAAAAGGAGAAGCCTAGAGGTTAAAAAAAAAGTTTTAAAATGTAGGAAGGACAAGGTGGATCATGGAGTAAAAATCTGAGGATACAGGTAGGCATATAAACTATAATGTAAGTAAAGAGATTTTTCTTAGGGAGTAAAGAAGGGCTCTTTTCCATGAAAACTAAAGAAAGGAGGTAAAGACGGGAGCAGATGTAGATAAGTTTGAAGGTTAAAGTGAAGTAAAATAAATTAAGGTGATTGAAGAGGTCCTTTATGAAGTACAAGAACATACACTGAAAGTGAGAACGATTGAGGTAAGGATGATGAGAAAAGTGATTATAAGTTGAAATATTCTCTATGAGCATTAGGACAGGAAGCTAGCCATAAAAGTTATGAGGATTGGCCGGGCACGGTGCCTCATGCCTGTAATCCCAGCACTTTGGGAGGCTGAGGCAAGAGGATCATGAGGTCAGGAGTGGAGACCATCCTGGCTAACACAGTGAAACCCCGTCTCTACTAAAAATACAAAAAACAAAATTAGCCGGGCGTGGTGGCAGGCGCCTGTAGTCCCAGCTACTCGGGAGTCTGAGGCAGGAGAATGGCGTGAACCCAGTAGTGGGAGCTTGCGGTGAGCCGAGATCTCACCACTGCACTCCAGCCTTGGTGACAGAGTGAGACCCCGTCATAGATAGATAGACAGACAGACAGACAGACAGATAGATAAGATTGCAGAGTGGGCTGGAGTGTCCAGGTGGAATTAGAAAGCACAAATTGACTATAATTTATATTAGAAACCACAAATTAACTACATTCACAGGTCTTGGGGATGTTCTCAAAACATTTAGAGGCATCCAAATAAAGTATCAGAGAGGGCAGAGGATAGATTAAAAATGTCTAATTTGGCTAGTATGGAAGGGCTAGAGACAAAAGGAGTTGAGGCTATTTGTGAGAGTGTTTTGGGAGAAATTCAAGCAGAATAAAAAGACAGATGGTCTAGAAGAAGTTAGAGGCCCATTTTTAAAAGGTGAGTGTGTTTGAGAAAATGATAAAATTAGAAGTTGTTGAACCATGAGTTTAGAGTAGGGAAGTGAAAGATCTAAAATAATAAGAGACTGTGAGTATAAACTGTCTCCTTTTTCATTCAAGCTTTCCAATCCTCATTTCATTTACTTAAGGCCTTTAAGGGGGTAATCTGACAAATTTTATAAAAAGTGTTACTGTCTCAGTAGCTTTAAATGTCACTTCTGAATTAATACTCTTCACAGTTGAACACGGTCTTTCAAAGCTTTAATTTAAAGGAGGAGACAGTGTGAAGGTTTCAGACCTTCTGTAGCTGAGATGTACTGGGCAGGGGGCCATTGATCGAACCCTCCCTGGAAAACACTAGTGGTTTTCATCTGTTAAGATATGACACTTCTTTTTTGTCTCCTACTTCCATACTTCCATGAGGTGAGAAGGAGAGCACTGGACAATCTTATGTTCAACCATTCTCTTTATTGAAGAAAACAATACTAAATATGAGAAAAAATAAGATCGAGGTTTGGCTTTTGACACCATTATGGAAATTTTTTTTAAAATAACCAAAAGTTATATGTGGAACGTAAGATAGAAAATTCCACCTATAGTTTTGGGCAAGTCATACTGAAGTTAAATCTTCTTTCACTGTCATCAGAGTGATTTCATTCCCAATCTGGAGTCCAGATGCCATGCATGCTATTTGCATATTATCCTATTCTCTGATGGGTTTTACTTGCCTTTGAAGATAATATGTCTCAAGGAAGTCACCCAAGTAAGTATTGTTTTGGTCAGAGCTTATTCTTGAACATCCGGATGGTGTTTATTCACATTTTCTCATGTACAGCACGTATTTCTTTTCTATGAACATGCTTTCACATTCATCATGCTCAGGTACCTCAAGAAAGATTAATATATTTATAAATGTTGTCTGTGGGCTCTAACCATGCTGGAATATAAAACAAAAAAAGGAAAAGACCTAAAAAATCCATCTATTCTCTACTATGAAATAATGAAACTGGGCTCCAGTAATTGGGTGGGAAAACATTTTGGGGATTAGCACCCTTCCTATCAGGGTCTTCAATGGAAAAATCATCAACCACCTTTTCTAAAAATTTATTTAAAAGTACGTTGAGGATTTACTGTGAAATTGCAGGCTCATCTGAAGATAACTTAAAAGTGGGCATTTCATGATCAAAATCCTGTTGTTAGAGTATGAAGGTATAATTTGTAAACATCCTCTTTTCTTCTTTTCACACTGGAATTTGCCCTTGCTTTACAGAGCACATAAATTGCCCACTTAGTAGTGTGTTCGCATTTATAATAGCACATACCAAATCAGAATATCTTCTGTGATGGTAGATCAAAATAAAAGTTGTCAAATTGTGACATTACAAATCTTTATGTGAATCAGAAATCTAAAAGCAAATTTGAACACTCATAGCATTACTCTGACTTAAAAAATTCTGCAGAGAACTTTGGGTTCATAAATCAAAAGAGATTACATTGGAATATTTACAACTGTGACAAATACAACTTTGTTCCAATCCTTTAAACATTATTTAAAATATAATGGCATTCATATTGCTGTACTCAGCAGTCTTAAAGGTCAGAAGATTTTAAAATTTCTAATTAGGAACATATTGTAAAAATAAATGTAAAAAATTACTATAAAACATCAAATATATTTGAAACTGTAGATTTTCAAATGTATTCTGGATACACTATGGTTAGAACATTTTCTCTACACATTTCAGAGAAAGGCACATATCACTGACACCAATATTTAGAATATATTATCATTAATAATTGCAGAAGGAAGACGCTTTAATATACATGGGACAAATATGATTTAGATATTGTCATATTCAAAAACTTTTTCTAATAATCCAATGATGATCAAGTTTTCAACATTCTCTATGATTAAAGCTCTTTTTATAAGTGGATTTCTTTGAGTTTTGATTTCATTAATCAATGTAAAGAAAACTCATGTTTTCTTATAACTAGACTTACTATTTATCTTGTTCATGCAATCAATAAAATCAGAGAAATAATCAAAGCAATTTGGTCAAATAAACCTAGCTATTTCATTTTACTTTCTCTTTATGCAAAACAGAATATTAATAATTGATTCCTACTTAGAGCTAAGTAAAGCTTGTAAAAGTGCTTGATACTTAAAAAATTCCCACGTATATTATAGTTAAGTGAGGGAAAAAATAAGAATGCATTTTTCTAAGTGGAGAAGTAACGGATTTTCAAGTAAAATTTATCTTGGTTTGAATTCTCACCCTGACATTAATAAACATATAATCTTAGGCAAATTATTGAAACTCTTAGCCTTAGTTCCACCACTTTTAAAATGAGGACAGTAGTCACAAACAGGGTGTTCATTAGGATAGGCATCATGTATGTGAACATATAACATCATATCTGACATTTAGTTAGCAAATGAAAGTTATTATTTGAGCATAACAAGGTAACTATGGATAAAGCTGAAAAACCCACGCTAAGTTTTTGTACCCAAATATATTAAAGGTGGTCTAAATTTTGTGATTTAGCCATTAGGCTAAATGATGAAAATGTTTGCCCTGAAGGGAAGTCAATAAATCCACTGTTAATTATTCTGTGAAATAATTAATCTTGATGGTACAAGGAGAGGCAGAGGACTGAGGGCATAAAGAAATCAAGGTCTGGAGCAAAACATCAGATTATGGGAAGAACTGAAGTGCTTCTGGTAGGACAAGGAGGGATCTAAGTACTGACTGACAAGAAAGGATATGACACAAGAGACCCAAAGGCATGGCTGGAAGATGCAGTGCTTATGCTTGCTTGGGGAAAAGCAATATCATCCTGACAAGACAAGTATTGGAGGAAAGGTAGAGTCTGTATGGGGCATGAAGGTGGCACAGAGATAGCCTGTTTCTCATGCAGTCATCAACAGGGTTATGTTGTCCTCTATTCTCAAACATAATAATATTTTTAAAACCACATTGAAATTCTATTTCCCCTAGTGAATGTCAGAAGAAAAAAGGAAAGGAGACTGATTTTTTAAAGATAATACTTAGATTTATCAAGAGAATGACTGAACATCTATTTAAATAGAGACCCAAATTTTTAAACATTTTTAAAAGTTTGGAAACTTAGGGACATACAGCTAATAAGTGATGGAGCTTGAATTTAACTCCAAATTGATCTTTAAGCTGTTCACTCTAAATCATTATATAAGCCTTCAAGTCAAAATGAAGTCATACTTCCTTCGATACCAATTGCAATGACCAAATTAGTAAGGGGTCAGAACTTACTTGGAATTCTATAAGAGAGTAATTCATGAATTAATCCTTCATATGGTAGACTGCTGACTGCCAGAATTTCCAATATAGACTCTTCAACAATTAATCTTTATACAGGCCCAAATAACTGTGTTATGACATTATTTCAGGTGTCATTGTTTGCTCTCTAATGTGACAGCAGTGGTCATTTACCACCATTCAAGACCAGTGGTCATAATGATGCTTTATGATACTTTCACAATAGCAAAGACTTGGCACCAACCTAAATATCCAACAACGATAGACTGGATTAAGAAAATGTGGCACATATACACCATGGAATACTATGCAGCCATAAAAAATGATGAGTTCATGTCCTTTGTAGGGACATGGATGAATCTGGAAACCATCTTTCTCAGCAAACTATCGCAAGGACAAAAAACCAAACACCGCATGTTCTCACTCATAGGTGGGAATTGAACAATGAGAACACATGGACACAGGGGATTTGTGGGGTGGGGAGAGGATAGATTAGAGTATATAATGTAATGAGTTAATGGGTGCAAACGCCATGTATATGTGGATAACCTATGTCCCTGAGTTGAGTCCTGGGGACCAATTCAAACTCCATTGTTTTCATATGCTAAGTTCTTTGATGACATTTGGAAAGCTGTAGTTAAATATAAACTGTATCTTGGTGTGTAGAATTAGGTAGAGATCCTACTTGGATCACTTTAGGCTAATTGTCCCAGAATCATATATTGGCTAATTTCTTCTTTCTCAACTGATGTGAGATTGCATATTTATCATATAATAAGTTACTTTACAATGCTTTAATAATTAAATCTGTTTATATATGAGACTAAATGTAATAGGCTGTTTAGATTAAATACCACTGTTTAAATTACTTTATAAATGATCTGAGAACGCTATTGATTCCAGGTGGGATCTTCCCAAGCCATTCAGCATATTACAAGGCTACAGATTCCATCACATTGTATATTGTACAAATATACAATGTTAAACACAATGAGGAAAGTAATTAGAACACAGGCTTGAAAATTTCCTGCTTAAGTTTTTATTTTATGTGTCTCATTAATTTCATATTCGGAAATCTAATGTGTACTTTTCTGCCTTCACTACTACTAATAAAAACTTCATACTACAGTTAGAGTTTGATATTTGATTGGATGTAATTGAGTTTCTCTGCCTTGCATAATCACCACAGGAGAGGGCACTGACAGTTTTATCACTCTCAATTCTCTTCTAAATTATGCAGATGCTATTGGTTCTTTTAAATAGTCCTCTGCATCATCCCTTATACATTGCTTAGAAGTCCAAGACTGATTAACCATCAGAATGAGTGAATATGCTGGGAATGGCATTAGTTAACCATTATGTTCAGCAGCTTCTCAATTAGCCTAAGATAGACTCCAGCCCACTCAGCTGTGCAGTCTTGGATAAGTTCCTTAATTGCTCTATGCTTCATTTTCCTCATCTGTAATATGGGAATGATAATAATAGTATCTACCTCATATGATTGTTATGAGGAATGAATGTGTTAATATTTGCAGAACATTTAAAAAAGAGCCTTACACAAAGAACTGTGCTACTCTTTATCTAATTGAATTTCTCTTTAATATCCAGTGTATACTATTTCTGCACATTATTCCTCTTTCATTCCCATGTTCCTTAGCATTTCCAAAAGACATACTCTATCTCAGAAAAAGATGTAATGATGTCACCAATTAAAGTGTGAATGCCCAATAAGACTACACTTATTGCTCTTTTCCCATGGTAAATTTGGATATTTAAAAGGAATTTAAAAAGTACTCTCCAATGGTCTTAGTCTATTTTGTGCTGCTATAACAGAATACTTGTGATTGGGTAATTTATAAGTAACAGAAATTTATTTCTCACAGTTCTGGAGGCTGGGAAGTCCAAGATCAAGAGAATGCATCTGGTGAGTGCCTTCTTGCTGCTTCACAACATGGCAGAAAATATCATATGAGTATGAGAGAATGAGAGAAGGGGCCAAACTCATTCTTCATAGGGCCCTATTCCCTCAAAAACAAACTCACTCCTGCCATAATGGTATTAATCCATTCATGAGAACAGAATCCTCAGGACCTCATCACCTCTTAAAGTCTCACCTCTCAACACTGCTACATTGAGGATTAGGTTTCCAACACATAAACTTTGGGAGACACATTCAAACCATAGCACCAATGAATATTGAAATGTTTAGAGGATTATACGGTTTGGCTCTGTGTTCCCACCCAAATCTCATCTTGAATTGCAATCCCCATGTGTCAAGCAAGAGACCTGGTGGGAGGCGATTTGATCATGGGGGCAATTTCCCTCACACTGTTCTCATGATACTGAGGGAGTTCTCATGAGATCTAGTTGTCTGTAAGTGGCCGGCAGTTTCCCCTGTGTGCTCTCTCTCTCCTGCTGTCACATAAGACATGCCTTGCTTCCCCTTCGCCTCCAACCATGATTGTAAGTTTCCTGAGGCCTCCCCAGCCATACAGAACTATGAGTCAGTTAAACTTTTTTTTATATATAAATTACCTGGTCTCAGGTGGTATCTTTATAGCAGTGTAAGAGCGGACTAATACAGAGGGAGTTAGGTAGCAGGGAAACTAGGTGCACAGAAGGAACTTTTCAGCATTTTCAAAACCATATTATAAAGCAGCTACCAATTATTTTGACCACTCATAAATTCAATGATATTTCTACTGGGATCAAAATAAACAGAACAAACTTTCTGAAAGGCAACTATGCTATTTCCAGCATGCAGCAAAATCCAAGAATCCAACTGAAGTAGGCATAACCTAGCAAGAAAGACAGACCTATATTGCTGAAGACTCCTGATATGCCCAACATAGACTGAGAAAATGGAAAAGCAGGTAATTCCATGGCCTATGGAATTAATTAGACATAAATTAGAATTCTTCAAAAACTAAATCCCATCAAAAAGCAGCTGTCCTATGAGAGAGAAAAGCCTTCCCTCCTTCCTCCAAACTCCAACTATTTTCAGCACTGTCTCAAATACCAGAAGATTGTGAAGATTAATTCTTTTTGGACCCCTCATGTCAAATTATTCTTGGTCATCCATAAGTTACCTAACTTCCTCCATATTCTTCTGTACTATTTTTTTACCTGGCTCAAATTCTCATTGCTGCTTCTTTTCCCAAACCTTTCTTTAGTGTCCTGTGAATCCCTCAGTGTATGGCAACCAACCTCTCCTCTCCACCTTGGTATCACTTCTGTCTCTTCAGCACCTAATTAAAAGCTGAACTTCCCTTATGGACATATATTCCTCTTTATACCTGCCAAGTAGAAGCTGCTCATTCTACTAAACCCTGTGTATTTAGGTACTGTTTCCAGATTATTTTATCTCTATTCTTGGTTAAAACGCCTGTTACTTTGAGACCCATGCCATACTTCCAGAATGCTTGGTCAAGGTTATCTCCTGACCCTCAACCCCCAGCCCTCACTAACTCTTTGAGTCCTGGATTCCTTCATTTTCTCCATAAATGTAGGTGTCCTTCTATCTTCATTATCTTTTCCTTTTTAGAATCAGTCACATCAGTCCTATCCATGCCAATATCTTCAATTTCCATCTTCCTTCTGCTCCACATATTCCCGGCAAAACCCCAACCAGGGTGGTTTGTTAAATACAAACTACTGAGTGATGTTGGAGAAAATAACAAAGCAGGTAATTCAGTGCCTCCACAAATTTGTAAACTTCCCCAGGACATAAATGCTGACCATATTTTTCCAAAATCACTCTCTCCTGATCACATTTTTTCTTTAGTAAGAGGGATTATTTTAGAATTTCTTCACACTCCTTTCCTACTACTTCCCCTCACTCTCACCAGATAATCTTGGCATCTTTAGTCACAGAGGAAACAGGATATAATATAACAAATCTCTTAACGTTCTTTCCGAAACATATGTACCCAAAGACCTAACTTGTATTTGTGTTGTGCTACTTTCAACAAGAGACATACCCCGGTCCCTTAGTGGTCTTTGATTCACTTTTTAAGCTGTATTTTTGGCATACCCTCCCACTGGAGAACATAATCTGCCTTAGTACTTACAAACAAACAAACAAACAAACAAACAAACAATAAATAAATAAATAAATAGTAAGGTTGCCAGGTAAGTGGAGCCACCTTTAAGACATTTTGGAATTTCAGAAGTATTGACAATTAGCTTTTATATACCAAAAGAAGGACAGGATAAATGTTTGAAATTCTTTGGGACCCCTCATGTCAAGTGTTATTCTTGGTCACCCCTAAGTTACCTAACTTCTTCCATATTCTTCTGTATTTTTTTTTGCAGCTGGCCCAAATTCTCATTGCTTCTTTCTTTCCCAAAAACTTTGTAGTTTTCTGTGAATCCCTCAATGTATAGTAACCAACCTCTCCTCCCCACCTTGGTATCACCTCTGTCTCTTCAGTACCTAATAAACAGCTGAACTTTCCTTATGGACACATTTCTCTTCATCCCTCCCAAGTAGAAGCTGCTCATTCTACTAACCCTTGTGTATTTATATACTGCTTCGAGATCATTTTATGTGCTCAACCCTGGGTGGATTGCGGGGGATCTGAGAATAAGCACAAATGTTACATGTATTTTGGGAACTGAGATATGAGCCTTTTTAGGTAATCAGAGGAAATGGCTGCGAGAATTCTGGTTCAGGTTAATCATTTAGGAAAACTGTGAAAAACAAGCTGACCTAAACAGGGACTAAAGGACAAAGTTGCCTCCCTTCTCAAGAGAAGAGGACTCCAAAATGTCTGAGATTAACTTCCCAATAGTACTGATTACTATGTTTTTAAGCTCATTGTAAGAAAATCAGTGCAACGTAAGATGACCTGACTTGCCTCCTCAGTATCAGAAACACCGGGGTTTATCCCTTCCACTCTGATTAATTTGTTTCTGACTCTTCAAGGTTTCATTCATTGATCATTTGGTTTTGTTTTTAATATTCCAACCTCTCCCTCTCTATATCCATGCCAGCAATATTTAAATGTGCTCATCTCTAGATCATAAAAATAAAATGAGCTATCCCTTGAAATTGTATCTCCCTTCAAATATTTGACCTATCTTTATTTAACTTTTGTGGTTAAACTTCTTCAAAGAATTACTTTCCTCATGCCTTCAATTTGTTAAAATGGGATTCATTGAACTGTGGTTTCTTTTCCCACCACTGTGATGACTTTGCTTACACAAAGAGCCCAGCCTCATTGCTGACTACAGAAATCTGTTCCAGGCCTTATCTCATTGACATCAGTAATATTGTATACTGTTGGCCATTCATTTTGTTTCTGAAAATCTGTCCTTTTCTTAGCTTCTCTAAATTCAGATTCTTTATTTTTCTACTTGTCTAGCTTTTCCTAAGACTCTTTTATGTATTCCTGTTGC
Organism: Hylobates moloch; assembly: GCF_009828535.3. NCBI lineage: Eukaryota > Metazoa > Chordata > Mammalia > Primates > Hylobatidae > Hylobates > Hylobates moloch. The sequence goes on from NW_026652293.1 coordinate 19,676,750, forward strand.
TCAAATTATTCCACAAATGTTGGTGTTCCTCAGGGAACTTTCTCATGCCTCATTTTCTTATTTTACACTTTTTCTGGGTAATTCGTTCCTCATCCTAAATTTCATTTATCCTGTGCTATGCTTAATGTTTGTATCCCCCTGAAAAGACATGTTGAAACTTAATCCCTAATGCAATTGAATTAACAAATGGGGACCTTTAGGAGGTAAATAGGTCATGAGGGCTTCTCCTTCATGGATGAGATTAAGGTCTTATTAAGGAGGCTTCACATAGTTTTCAGCCTTTTTTGCGCTTTTTCCTTTCACCATGTGAGGACACAGTGTTCATTCCCTCCAGAGGATACAGCAACAAGGTCCTATCTTGGAAGCAGAGATGGGCCCTCACAAGACACCCAACCTGCTGGTATCTTGATCTCGGACTTCACAGCCTCCAGAACTATGGTAAATAATTTATAATTTACCCAATCTCGGGTATTTTGTTATGGAAACACAACTGGGCTAAGATAGCCTTTATATGTGAATGAGCTCCAAATTCCAATCTTGAACCCAACTGTGTTTCACGTGTGTGTGTGTGGTTGGTGTGTGTGTGTGTGTGTGTGTGTGTGTTTAGAGAGATTACCTGGGTTCAGATTCCTGCTCTACCACTTACTATTCACATGAACTTAACAAAATTACTTAATCCTTCTATATATCAGTCTCATCTATAAACTATCTAAGTAATACACCAAATGGTTTACAGAGAGAATTAAATGAGCCATATGTAATTTCATACTTAATATTTCCAGTTGGATATTTCATTGTAACTTTGGATTTAACAGGTGGCAAACTTGACTCATCATCTTTGCATATATTATTGGGATATTCCAACCTCTACTGAGAGGTTAAGACTGGTTTAATTATTTGGGACAGTGTGTTACATAGTTAATACATTCGTTGTAATGGGCAAAGGATTAAAAGGTGTTGAGACCTCAGAATAATTTCTCTTTCTTTGGCTTCAGCTCTCTTGATACTATTTTGTCTTTTGAACTCAAATTCTCTTAAGATTTGTCTTCTTTTACATCCCTCTTTAAGGGATTTTATTCCCATTTACTTGGAAAGTTGATCCTAAGACATTCATCTTCTTGGAAGATTTGCAAAACCTTAGGAAGAAATAATCTTTCTTTTATTGAAAAGATTTTTTTTAATTAATCTTTTCTAAATTCTTCTTGACATCTAGGACAATATATAAGGAATGTGCTTACTAATGGGCCTTAAAGTAAAATACCAAAATGACTATTCAATTTGCTTATGTAAAGAGGTACCAAGAAATGTTTTTTTTTTTTAATACTCTAAGTTCTAGGGTACATGTGCACAACGTGCAGCTTTGTTACATATGTATACATGTGCCATGTTGGTGTGCTGCACCCATTAACTCGTCATTTAATGCTGTCCCTCCGCCTTCCCCCAACCCCACAACAGGCCCCGGTGTGTGATGTTCCCCATCCTATGTCTGAGTGTCCTCATTGTACAATTCCCACCTATGAGTGAGAACATGCGGTATTTGGTTTTCTGTCCTTGCAATAGTTTGCTGAGAATGATGGTTTCCAGCTTCATCCATGTCCCTACAAAGGAAGTAAACTCATCCTTTTATATGGCTGCATAGCATTCCATGGTGTATATGTGCCACATTTTCTTAATCCAGTCTATCATTGATGGACATTTGGGTCGGTTCCAAATCTTTGCTGTTGTGGATAGTGCCACAGTAAACAGATGTGTGCATGTGTCTTTATAGCAGCATGTTTTATAATCCTTTGGGTATATACCCAGTAACGGGACGGCTCGGTCAAATGGTATTTCTAGTTCTAGATACTTAAGGAATCGCCACCACACTGTCTTCCACAATGGTTGAACTAGTTTACAGTCCCACCAACAGTGTAAAAGTGTTCCTATTTCTCCACATCCTCTCCAGCACCTGTGGTTTCCTGACTTTTTAATGATGGCCATTCTAACTGGTGTGAGATGGTATCTCATTGTGGTTTTGATTTGAATTTCTCTGATGGCCAGTGATGATGAGCATTTTTTCATGTGTTTTTTGGCTGCATAAATGTCTTATTTTGAGAAGTGTCTGTTCATGTCCTTTGCCCACTTGTTGATGGGGTTGTTTGATTTTTTCTTGTAAATTTGTTTGAGTTCATTGTAGATTCTGGATATTAGCCCTTTGTCAGATGAGTAGATTGCAAAAATTTTCTCCCATTCTGTAGGTTGCCTGTTCACTCTGATGGTAGTTTCTTTTGCTGTGCAGAAGCTGTTTAGTTTGAACAGATTTCATTTGTCAATTTTGGCTTTTGTTGCCATTGCTTTTGATGTTTTAGACATGAAGTCCTTGCCCATGCCTATGTCCTGAATGGTATTGCTTAGGTTTTCTTCTAGGGTTTTTACGGTTTTAGGTCTAACATGTAAGTCTTTAATCCATCTTGAATTAATTTTAGTATAAGGTGTAAGGAAGGGATCCAGTTTCAGCTTTCTACATATGGCTAGCCAGTTTTCCCAGTACCATTTATTAAATAGGGAATCCTTTCCCCATTTCTAAGAAATGTTTAGTTGTTCTCATTTGGTCCACTTTAGCTCACCATGATACCATGCTGAAATTTGGGATTAAAACATCAGTTCCTTTTATCCTGCCTTGTCCTCTATAATAAAGCCTTCTGAAAGGTTTCATAGGGGCAGTCATAACCATAATAAGTGATTGTTTGAAGATTACAAAATTGAGGTCCTAACCAAGTATATTTACATCTCTTCATGACTTTTAGCACCCACAATCCTTCATAATTTTACTGTCATCCCTCTAAAACATCAACTCTTCCTGCTAATTCTGTTTTATTCAGAAACCATGATAAATGAGTATTACACCATAAAAAATCTTTGATATTTCTTTTGCCTGTTAGGCCCTTTATTTACTTTGCTTATCATCTTACTAACTTGTGCTTACCCTTTAACATTCTCTCCAAAAATATCCCATAGGAAAACCCCAACTCCTCTCCATCTCAATTCCATGTTAGGTGTTCTTCCCTTATATTACAATACCCCACCTCATGCTTATATTTTCCTACTTATTTTGTTATCAGTAGTGTGCTGCTACATGTTTAACAACTAGATCTCTTGGGGAATAAAAGCCCTAATATAAAAGTTTGTAAATATTGGGACCAACACATTCCTGAGCTATGTACTTCATTTCTCATTCATTAAACAAATATCTATTGAGTACTTAGTGTGTGGAATAAACAGATGCTGAGAATGGAGCAGTAATCCAATCAAAGTTTCTGCCATCAAAAGTCAATAAGGATATGGCAATAAACAAAATCTATATAATATAAAATCAGGAGAAATGCATACCATCAAGAAACAAAGATGGTAATGTGACAACAAAAGACAGGGGAGAAAGTGTGATTTTAGCCAGGGTGGTCAGGAAGGCCTCACAAAGAAGGTGTCTTATGAGTAGCAACTCAAATGAACTGGGAGGGTGGGTTGTGTGGATACCAAAGCCAGTGAAGGCGTCTAACAAGTGAAGGGGAAAATGCCAAGTGAAAAACTTGCGGATAGGAGAGTGCTTGACATATTTAAGGGATAGCAAGGATACCTGCCCAGCTAGAGCTGAGTAAGTACAAGGAAGAGTAATATGAGATGAGGCCAAACCATGAAGTTCCTGGTTATCCATTGTTATGCAATTTGGATTTTAGTCTGAGTAAAATGGGAAATCAGAGAATATGGAAAAAACATTACCTGACATGTTTAAAGATAACACTTTGCCTGTCTTGTGGAGTGGAGAATGCAATAGGTCATGGAAGGAGGCAGGAGAGAAAGGTTTGAAGGTTCTTGCAGTGATCTAGTAAAGAAGGGAAAAGTGACCAGCTGTTCAAAGGTCAATGCTGAAAGATCAAGGTAGGAGAGAACTGAGAATTTAGTCACCAGAATGACCTATAAAAGCCAGTGGTGAACTTGAAAAGAGTAATTTCAAGAAGTGAAGAAAGCAATTTCAAGGAGAAGTGAAGAAAAACCCCTGACTTTAGAGAGATTACCTAGGTTCAGATTCCTGCTCTACCACTTACTATTCATATGAAGTTAAGAAAATTACTTAATCCTGGCTGGGCGCGGTGACTCACGCCTGTAATCCTAGCACTTTAGGAGGCCAAGGCGGGCAGACCATGAGGTCAGGAGATCGAGACCATCCGGGCTAACATGGTGAAACCATCTCTACTAAAAATATTAAAAAATTAGCCAGGCGTGGTGGTGGGCACCTGTAGTCCCAGCTACTCGGGAGGCTGAGGCAGGAGAATGGCATGAACCCAGGAGATGGAGCTTGCAGTGAGCCAAGATTGCACCACTGCACTCCAGCCTGGGCAACAGAGCAAGACTCCGTCTCAAAAAAAAATAAATAAATAAAAATAAAAAATAATAAATATTACTTAATCCTTCTATATATCAGTCTCATCTATAAAATATCTAAGTAATACACCAAATGGTTTACAGAGAGAATTAAATGAGCCATATATAATTTCATATTTAATATGTCTAGTTGGATATTTCATTGTAACTTTGGATTTAACAGGTGCCAAACTTGACTCATCATCTTTGCATATATTATTGGGATATTCCAACCTCTACTGAGAGGTTAAGACTGGTTCAGTTATTTGGGACAGTATGTTACATAGTTAATACATTCATTGAAATGGGCAAAGGATTAAAAGGTGTTGAGGATTCAAATTGACTGGAGAGGGTTCAAAATAAATTGGGAATAGTACACCTATAAGTGGGAGCTGAACAATGAGAACACATGGACACAGGGAGGGGAACAACACACACTTGGGCCTGTTGGGGGGTGGGTTGGGGGCAGAGAGAACATTAGAAAAAATAGCTAATGCATATGGTACTTAATACCTAGGTGATGTGTTGATAGGTGCAACAAATCACCATGACACACATTTACTTATGTAACGAACCTGCACATCTCGCACATATACCCCAGAACTGAAAACTTTTTTAAAAATTGGGAGTAGGAAAACTAGAAAAAATGGGTAAACCTGCTCTTAAGTTTTGCTCTCCAAGGGAAAGAGATATGGTGGGTTAGTTAGCTCTAGGGCTGTTGGGTTAGCAGTATTACTTTTCAATAGGAGGTAACAGCATATGTGTACAATGATGACAATAAAACAGTTAAATGGAAAGCAATAATGATGCAGGGTGAGATGAAACACTACAGGAGCAAAGCCATTAAACAGGAGAGAGTGGGTGGGATCCAAGGCACAAGTGTGGTTAGCTTTAACCATGAGGAGAGATCTCTTCATCATGGCAGTAGGTGGGAAGCTGGGTGTATGGGGAAAAGGCAGTCACAGTTAAACTGGTAGATTTGGTAGTGCAAGCGTACAGAAGTTTTCTTCAAGTTGCTTCTACATTCTCAGTGGAAAAGAAGGCAGGTCATCCTCTGAAAGTGAGGAAGAGGGGAAATTTTAGGCTTGAAAAGGAAAAAAACAAAGTTGTAAGTTACACTCAGTGTATGCTGGAACTGACTCCTTTGAGCTCAGTAGAGCTGAGAGTACTCATCTCTTCCCAACTCCACCTTCAGTGATGTCACATTGATAACTATAAACCAACCTTAGTGGAAATATTTACAATACAGACATTAGCAAGCATTACATATCAAAGTTTCTTCCCCCTGAAGAGCCAGTATTGAAACTTTTACCAGCACGTGATCGAAATTATTCATCCGGGTCAGTGAGGGAATAAAGTTATTAAGGAAATACAGTATAGCATATGAATAATATAGTATACAATAAATAGAAAGAAGTGCCCGGTAGCACTGAGGGCTCATTTGAGGTTCACAATCATGGATTTAAAGTGAGATGAGTCAGCATAAGTGTGTGCATGTGCGCATGTGTGAATCTTTTCCCCAGTCATTTCTAATTGCTTTGGTGAGACTCTGCAATGATAAATTTAGCCAGATCTCCGGTTTTGTTAGCTGAGTACAAGAGAGGGAGGGAGGAGCAAGGGAACTGAGGGAGTGATTATAATGATGAATCATAGAATATATGCTGGGTTGGAAAGGAAAGAGGACACTAAAGGTATGATGCTTCATGAGGTGATAGTAGCCTCAATCGATCAGAAGTTCTAGTGGAATCCGAGAATTATTGAAATAGGAGAACTAGTATTAGTAACCTGAACTGCCAGGATTGGAAGTTCAGAGACTCCACTTTTTTTCTGTGTATCCTGAAAAAATAGCATGATGCTTGGCATATACAGGGCACTCCATATAAGTTTATTATATAAGTGAATACATAAATGTCATGAAGAACTAGATGTCACGGACTTTGTTGTAAATTACATAATAATTGGTGGGCCCAATAACAGAGAATACTGTCAGCGGACAGCCTTCAGCTGTCAGCACCTTCAGGGATGTCCTCAGTAACAGACAGCCACTTTACCCAAAGTCATGCCCTTCTGGGGTGGCCCACATCCAATGAGTATTGACACAGGCATAGAAAGGCCCAGCCACTCCGGCCTAGCATAGGTATCTCTAAAAGGCTATTTTAGTATGAGAGCTTCCCACGGGTCCAGCTGAGAGTGTTGTCAGGACTGCATTTTAGCTGGCTTCTCTCTCTGTCAAATTCTGCCCTCTTACCCTCTTAACCATAGGGATTTATCCCAAAGGCACTCCCTAATAAATATCCTGCACACTAAACTCTGTCTCAGAATCTGCTTTTTCCTAGTAAATTTAATCCAGTCCCTTGCAACTTCATTGAGAAAGGCATTTTCCTAAAATGAGAGCATGCATATACAATAGTATTTTTATGCACCAAATTAGACCATGTTTAATTAGTATGATTTCAGTATGCACATACTGACACCCTCAATGATCAATAGATGCTTCAGGGATCACATTCACTCATTTATTACTAAAAAGTTAAAAAAAAAAAAAGAAGTAAAGAAGTAGGGTTATAAGGGAACTTAATAGAAACATTTTTCTTCCAAATAATTTAGTTCATCTAATTGTTTCCATTTATCTTCTTGACTTTTTCTTTCAAATAATGACATTGAATAAGCAGCAGAATTCACATTATGCAGGTATGTGCTTAGTCCATGTAATATTCCTTTTATTATTATCTACTTAAGGAATCTATTAACTATATTTGAACTTCATTGCTAGAGGGTAATATAAGCTGTTGATTTTTTTTCTGCCCATTGCACAAAGCCTATACACATTCAATGACTGCCTTAATCACAGATTTTTATTAACTAAAATCTATCAGGAATTAAAAAGGCAGGCCTTCGGTTCATAAAGCAATTACACTCCAAGTTTTTTACTATGGCCTACAAAGAAAGTATCTTTCTTATTAATGGCTTAAATATCAAATACAAAAGACAGTTTTGATGGAATTGTTTTTGCAATATTTGACTGTCATTACTAGTGCTACCTGGCATTAATCCTGTGGCATGAATAACAAGATTTAAGTGAAAAATTTTACCTTTGGCTGGGTATAACAATTTCAAAGTGAAGAAATAATAAGAATACATTTTTATTAATCTATGCAACTGGTTTTTTACAAGGCAAATTCTGTTAAAATATACAATTTTGGACCATGTAGGCAAACTATTCCTGGACAAGAAAACAAATAGGCAAGTAGAATAAAACATTGGCTAAGGACCATACTTCTCTATGCTATAAGGGCATGAAGCCAGACTTACACTTGAATCATGGAACATTTGGGAAGTGAATGAGCGTTAGAAGTCAACTAGACCTGCACTCTTAAGTCATGGAGGCCAGGACAAGGAGCTTGGTAGTGGCAAGCACAATTCCTAGACTCTAGTCCAGCATTGTTCAATAGAATCAAAATGTAATTTACATGTGGGATTTTAAATTTTCTAACATCCACAAAGAAAAAAATAAAAAAGAAACAGGTGATATGAATTTTAGTGATATATTTTAACTCAATATATTTTAAATTTTTATCACAAAATGAATACTATATATTAGATATTTTCTATTTTTATTGTCTTTGAAATTCAGCATGTTTTTCACATGCATAGCACATCTCAGTTTGTTCTAGCATATTCCAAATGCTTAATATTCACATGAACTTAATGGCCAGTGTATTAGACAGTGTAGTACTGCATCTTTTGATAGGCCTTTCATATTTCTTAAATCACCATATACCCACCACCCACTGTGTAGGCTTGCTTTATTTGCAAATAATTTTCTCTCACCTGTCAACAGCCAGATATATTTTGTCTATCTCAATAAAAGATTTAAAAGCATCTATCTTGTAAGTTCTATTTCAAGTGTATTAAAAAAACCTGTTTATAAATTTAGATAGTGTTCTTGCTTATAAATATGCTTTAACTGTTTACCTTTTGAGGATGACTGTTAGTCTCATATTTTTGTACTGTCTTCATTTGACATTCAATTACAGACACATCATGAGGCAAGAGGTGCTGGGTTCATTTTATAAGCTATTCTCATTATTATTCACTTAATTTCCAAAGACCACTGTCAGAGAGAATGCATTGGAGCTAGAATTGCTTACACCAATGTTAAGTACTCTTTTCTCTAAGAAGTGAGATTGGAATCGTTTTTCAAAGAAAACACGGTCTATGAGTAAGGTGATGTGGTTCAGATTAATATGTTAAAAGCACATAGGTAGCTAAGTAAAAAGGATGCTTTGATATCATTAACATACCTAAACTTTACATAGCACTTTTTACTTGGCTATGACAACAGAAGAGCAGACAAAACCAAAGGCTATTTCAGATGCTGTACTAAGAGACTGTATAGGTGGGAAGAATTTATGATATCATCACATTTTGCTCCCCTTCAGTATCATCATCAATGTCATCAACAGAAAATGGAAACTACAAACTGTTATGAGTTAGGCATTGTAATTGTTGTTTCACATATTTTATTTATCATAATCAGCATTGTAATAATTGTTCTATACATATTACATAGATTTTATTGTAAACTTTTTAAAAGCTTATATGGTTGAGATTAACATCCATATTTTTAAAGTGAAAATATTTACTTAAGTGTTATTTCTGGTTCTAGATTCTTCAGGAATTGCCGCATTGTCTCCCACAATGGTTGAACTAATTTACACTCCCACCAACAGTGTAAAAGTATTCCTGTTTCTCCACAGCCTCACCAGCATCTATTGTTTCCTGACTTTTTAATAATTGCCATTTTAACAGGAGTGAGATGGTATCTCATTTTGGTTTTGATTTGCATTTCCCTAATGACCAGTGATGATGAGCTTTTTTTTTCCCATGTTTTTTGGCCTCATAAATATCTTCTTTTGAGAAGTGTCTGTTCATATCCTTTGCCCACTTTTTGATGGGGTTGTTTTTTTCTTGTAAATTTGTTTAAGTTCCTTGTAGATTCTGGATATTAGATCTTTGTCAGATGGGTAGACTGCAAAAATTTTCTGCCATTCTGTAGGTTGCCTGTTCACTCTGAAGATAATTTCTTTTGCTGTGCAGAAGCTCTTTAGTTTAATTAGATCCCATTTGTCAATTCTGGCTTTTGTTGCAATTGCTTTTGATGTTTTAGTCATGAAGTCTTTGCCCATACCTATGTCGTGAATGGTATTGCCTAGGTTGTCTTCTAGGGTTTTAGTGGTTTTGGGTTTTACATTTACATTTTACATTGTACATATACAATTGTATACAATACATATACATTGTACATATACATATACAATTGTACATATACCATTTACATTGACCCAGCAATCCCATTACTGCGTATATACCTAAAGGATTATAAATCATTCTACTATAAAGACACATGCACACGTATGTTTATTACAACACTATTTACAATAGCCAAGTCTTGGAACCAACCCAAATACCCATCAATGATAGACTGGATAAAGAAAATGTGGCACATATGCACCATGGAATAGTATGCAGCCATAAAATAGAATGAGACCATGTCCTCTGCAGGGATATGGATGAAGCTGGAAGCCATCATCCTCAGCAAACTAACACAAGAACAGAAAACCTAACACCACATGTTCTCATTCATAAGTGGGAGGTGAACAATGAGAACACATGGACACATGGAGGGGAACATCACACAACAGGGCCTGTCAGGTGGTGGGGCCCAAGGGGAGGCAGAGCATTAAGACAAATACCTAATGCATGCGGGGCTTAAAACCTAGATGATCGGTTGATAGATGCGGCAAACCACAATGGCACATGTATACCTATGTAACAAACCTGCACATTCTGCACATGTATCCTGGAACTTAAAGCAAAATAAAAAATAAACATTTTTTAAAAAGAAAGTATTTACTTAAGAGGTTAGAAAATGTATCTAAGTCACATCAAGAAGGAAGAATTCAGAGGCATGTCTTCAGAAGCTATATAAGGAATTAATTCAAAGTGGACTGTTCCTCCTTAAACCTTTGTATTTATTAAAAAAAAAAAAAATCCACAAATACAGCTGTGGGGAGATTACCAGAATCTAGTGGTTTAGCAAAATAAGTATAGAATGTGTTTATCTCATCCATTTGTTGTGAATATTAAATTATATAATAGATTATATTAACTTGAAATATTGTACAAAGATGTCTTGAACGTTGCAAATACTCTCTAGATACGTTGTATGTCTTAAAATGAAAGGAACCAAATATCCATGTGTTCAAAAATAATTAGATAATTCTGTGTCTCTGAGAATTGCAACAATTTTTAAATAGCTCTCAAAAGAGACAATAATGTAATAAATATAAATCTGATGTACGGTGATTTAATCAGTTATATCTGCCTAATGGTATTAACCATTACCCAGCCTGTATTTCACCATCTTGTCCAGAAGTATATCACAAAATGTCATAATGAGAAATACTGGGCAGATACTTTCTCAGAAACCCAATCACAGCTACCATAATTATTTTCTCATTGTTCTAAATAATTCTATTGTGGTGTAGAGACTGAAGAACATAGTTGAAACTAAAACTCATATTGTGCAATGTTGGCCCAATACAATATTCAGAAGTACAAAATATGGAAAAACGCATAATTAAGAAAAAACTATTTTCGGTTAATATTCTTTTCCAAATTCCATCATTAACTTACTTTGTATTGTCATTACATTTACATAAAGCATCTTTCTGGATGTGTTTTTCAAAAGTTTCCTTTTTTCTTCATTGAGGGTGTGCTGCTTAATGCAGTCATGCTGTAACACATTGACTCAATAAAAGTACATGTTAGAATGTCTTGGTGAGATTATAGGCAACTGAACTCTACAAGCTCCATTTTATTTTAATGCAAATTACTCTTCATTAAAAAATGCATATTTTTCACCTTATTAAGCATACGATCATTTGAAAAAACGTGTTCATACCAAGTAAGGATAGGTATGTAATGAAATGTGATTTCTACTTTCTAATAAGAACATAAATACACTTTTGCATGTACATTTCTGGATCTGGCTGAATAAACTCTACTGTGGAGCAGAGAAAGCTACTTTACGACAGGATTGTTTTTCCCTAATTCTTTGCATGGCTGGCTCTCTCTCAACCTTTAGGTCTTGGCTTGTGGCTAAACGACAATCCTATCAGATTAGGCCTCCTCATTACATTCAACTACATAATCATACTTATTTTACTGAGAGCATTTATGTAGTCTGTAATTACACCATCTTCTGCCACTAGAATGCAGGCTCTCGGGAGGTAGGAAAATTCTGAGACTATTCACAGTTAAATTCTGTGAGACCAAGACTTTGCGCGGCCCTGAGAAAACATTTGTGAATAAACACATTGTGAGATAGAAATTGCCTTTTACTATTTTCAAGAGAATACTATCAAGCACACTAAATATTACCCAAGCTTTCTGCTTACTTTTGTTTTACAGAATAATTCAGGTCTCAAAAGAATGCTTTTAATAGGTTTTAGGTTCTTATTCATTAGCCATTAAACATTAATATCCAGATGCAACTATTTCCCAAATAACAAATGGAATCTATTTTTAAATTTAACACATTCATTTAATGAGATAAATTTTTAGGTTTTTAATTGTCCTATAAGAAAAACAGTTGCTTTTCTTAGAATTTTTCTTAGTTGTCTACAAGTTTTGTTTAATTGAATATTTTCCCTTATGAACAAATTCCAAATGAAGAAGAAAAGTATGTGTGTTTGTGTGTGTGTGTGTATTCCATTTTTAAGTAGCTACAAATGCCTTTATCAATACATTTAGTTTGCTAGAAACTAAAAAGTCTGGAGATGGCATATGATGGTTGGGTCAATACAAATAGAAACCAGAATCTGCCTTCCAGGAATAATGACATGTAGGGTACATCTTGATAAATTAAGTAAAATTTTTCATTAACATACAATAATTTTATATATTTATGGAATGCGATGTGATGTTTTAATACACGTACACATTGTAGAATGATTAAATCATGCTAATTAACGTATCTATCACCCCAAATACTTATTTTTCTTTTGTAGTGAGAACATTTAAAATCTGGTCTTTTAATATTTTAAAATATGCAATACATTATGATTACCTCTGTTCACCGGGCTGTGCAATAGATCTTGTAAGCTTATTTTTTTCTAATGGAAACTTGTTATACTTTCATCAACTTCTCCCCATTCCCCACCCCCACCCTCAGCCTCTGGTAACCACCATTCTACTCTCTACTCCTGTAAGTTCAACATTTTTAGAATCATCATGAAAGAATCTCTTTATGTCATTTGATACATACATAATCCCTGTGATATCAGTCTTTGCCATTCTATGTATTTAAGAACATAAACCCCCAGAGGCCAGGATTCATGTATTACACTCACTGCTGTACTCCTCCCCACAACACAGAAGTGGGTATTATACAAAGAGAGCATTCACTAAATGATTTCAAGTGTATGGATATAGGCTTAAGTTAAAAATATGGCCTTTCATTAAGCAATTATTTAGAAAAAATGCAACAATGTATTCATAATAATAAGCAATGCCAATCTTTGGAGACAATATTGCTAGCAACGGATGTCTTGAAAATATTATTACAGTAATAAGGCACAAATTAAATTCATATATAAGCCAGTTGTGTTTCAAGACTATTAGTTTGGATTGTCAAACCTGGCCAGCCATATGATCGAAGAATAGTTGGCAAGATAGAAGATATAGCTTGTTATTAATCTATCTCTTTTACTACAAAAACAAATAACTGTAACAATTTTGTGTCAGTAGATTTATCATCCTGTATGAACTGTAAAACATAAATATAATAGCAAGCTGTCACCAACTCAATTTTAAAAACATTTGTCATCTTTCCATTTTGTGCAATGCAATGGACTAGATGCAAGAGATATCTAAAAGTCAATGTGATCAAATCCTTCCCTTATTAGGTCTTACAGTCTATCTGGTGTGACAGACATGTAGACTACTAACGAAGAGATGCAAGAAAGAAATAAACTAAATATAAATAAGCCATTCTGTGGAAACATGGAAAAAGAAGTAACTAATTTAAAAATAGCTTGTGTGAGATAACTATACATGAGAGATCTTCTGGGATAAATTCTCAATAGAAAGAAAAGAAATTGACAAAAAAAAGGCTAAGGGCATGCCTTATAGGAAATATTATGGAACAGCAATAACTATGTGTGGCTGTATCTGAAAATAAAACAGAAAAAGTTGAAGGTGTTACTTGTGTTGGGATCATGGAGGGGTCTGCAGGCCATACCAGTAAACTTATGTTTAAGTTTAGAGTAACAGATGAGTGTCACTCTAAATTTATGATTACAAACCTCAATTGTAATATATCCTGTCAGTCAAATCTCTTCCATTCTTCACATCAACTATTTCCAGCCTTCTGTCAACTACACTGAAATCTACATGCATTTTAGGATTATTTGATGAACTTATTTCCCAAAAAATATAGAAATCATCAGTATTAAACTTTCTACCAAAATACCTACTCCTGTCTGCATTCAAATTTTCCTTAGTCCCATCTGTACAGTGGACAATGTAGTGGGTTGTATAGCACCCACACCAGCCCCTGCCAGGAAATCCATGTGCAACTGGAAAGTCTTCGAACCTAATAAAGTGTGACTTCTATTTTCCTGCCAAAACATAAACATGCTCCTTATTTGGAAATAGGGTTCTGCAGATAAAATTAGTTAAGGATCGGCCAGGCATGGTGGCTCATGTCTGTAATCCTAGCACTTTGGGAGGCCGAGGTGGGTGGATCACCTGAGGTCAGGGATTTGAGACAAGTGTGGCCAACATGGCAAAACCCCACCTCTACTAAAAATGCAAAAATTAGCTCGGCGTGGTGGCACATGTCTGTAATCCCTGCTACTCAGGAGGCTAAGGCAGGAGAATCACTTTAACCCAGGAGGCAGAAGTTGCAGAGAGCCAAGATCATGCCACTGCACTCCAGCCTGGGCAACAGAGTGAGACTCCATCTCAAAAAAAAAAATTAGTTAAGGATCTTGAGATGAACTCATCCAGGATGTAGAGGAGGTCCTAAATCCAATGACTGGTGTCCTTGTAAGAAACAAAAAGGCCACAGTGACACACAGAGGGGAGACAAAGAGAAGAAGGTGATGTGAGGATGAGGCAGAGATTGAAATGTCAAGGAATACCAATGATTTTGGGCAACCAGCAGAAAATATTAAAGATGCATAGGATAGTTTCTCCCTCTGGCCCTCCAAAAGAAACCAACCCTGCCAACACTTTGATTTCAGATCTCTGGCCTCCTGAACTATGAGACAGTAAGTTTCTCGTGTTTTAAGCCACCCAGTTTGCAACTGGCTGTGGAAGCCCTAGGAAATGAATACAGAAGATGAGTCCTAAGAAATATCTAAGACTAAGACTTCTGTAATCTGACTACTACTCTGTATTAACCAAATTCCTGCTTCTAAAAAAAAACAGAATTCGACTTCACTCCAAATAGAATTTCTTTTATTTCTTGCATCTCTTTTGGTTCTCTCTCTTGTCAAAAGCCAGGACTAACTTATGTATTGAATATATATCCTATATATATTCATATATATATTATATATGGCATAGTAAATAAGTAGTCATGCCATTCACATTAGATGGGAGGATCACACCTATAGGCAAATAAGTTGGCAAAGTCAATGGTCAGTGTCTCACCTATCAGGTAGAATATAAAATAATCTGGTTATAGAAACTCTTTATTGGATTTTTGTTTAATTTGATATTTATTTAATCAGTTGGGCTAAATGAGAAATGATCACCAAAGGAACCTCACTTTCCAACTAAAATATTTCCAGATATAGCATTACTGTTTAAAGAAAAATTCAATGTCATAAAATTTTATCTTTTGTTCTGTTCAAAATGCTTTAAAAAAAAAAAAACATTTGGTGCACTTTACATGACTTGTTTGATATTTTCCAATTCTGCCATAAATTTAACATTTATTTAATCTTGCAATTTCCCTTGACAAATTACAGCCTACAGTAATATTTTCTCTTTCTCTGACTACCTGTACACCTGATGTTGGTATATGTGTAGGTGGATAAGAAATAGTGAAGTGCCCTTCAAGAATACTGAAATAAAGCCAGTAACTTTATCATGCAAAACTAAATCAAAATGTCCACAAAAACACAAAATATTTTTGCAAAATAAACCCTATGTCCCTCAGAACAAAATCACTTAACTGTAACTTGGCTGAAATTTCAGTAATAATAATAATGTTAATAATAATGATCACTAATATTTGAGTGCTTAATGTGTGGCAGGAATTATTCAAAGCTCTTTGATACATATTCTCTCATTTAATCATTACAACAATCCTGAGAGATGGACCCTATTATTATGCCTTTATAGATGTGGCAACAATAAAAAGCTTAAGCAACTTGCCCAAGAAACCTCAGCAGTAAGTGTTAGAGCCGGGGTCAGTACACAGACAGCCTGTATTCTTAACCATTAAGGAAAGTTAAAAGCAATTGCTCATTCCAGGAAGCCTAGGAAAAAGAATAGCTGAATGAGAAGCACAGGCAGTTCCAGTAAATGCAGACTAACGGAAAGGCTGCAATAATACAAGAAGACCTGCTATATCCAGGAGGCAGTTTATATCACTATTATACAGAAGGATAATCAAGCTGATGGTGTGAATAATCAAACATTAACTTTCTAGAGTTATCTCATTTCCTTCTATCCCATGCTCACCAAACAATAGTCTTATCTTAATTTGGCTTCTATCGTAATGTGTATACAAGGAGAAATTGTGGCCAGAGGAATGGAATATAAATTCCATTAACAGGTTCATTTCTATTCATAAATGAATAAACTGGCATTCAGGTTTCATATATCAGTCTCACGTCAACTTCATTTGAGTGCGTAAGCTCTTTTGAGTCTGATAAACCCTGACAGAATGATAAAATCATGTCTCCTGCTATGCAGAACTGAGGCTTAGACTGGGGTGGATGTCAAAGGTAATGTTCCACCGTGAGTCCTCTCCTTTGGATAGCTGAGGAAACCTCCATTAGCAACACTCACTATCTTGAGATGTGCTATGCCTGCATTTCCACAGCACCCTAGACTGTATCACACGGTCTAAATCATAGAATTAAAAGATTAAAAAGTTCAGGGTTTGAAGAGATTTTAGAGATTTCCTAGTGGCTATCTGGTACTTGAATGTCCTCTAAAATATTGCTTGCAAACAGTTGCTCTATCAATGCTTACAAACCTCTGGAGATCTTTCACCATCTCCCAAGGATACTCTTCTCATTTTATGAAAAATGAGAGATTTGAGCCAGATCTGCTTCCTTGAAACTTGCAAACATAGTCAGGGCCTGCTTGAACAAGGTCTATTCTTCTTTCACATAACAAACCTGCAGTATCAGAAGAAAATTTTCATATCCCCATGAGTCTGCCCTTCTCAAAGCTAAGCATCTCTAACTTCAATCATTCTTCAATAGCCAAAATGTTTATTTTTCATTATCCAAGTCACTTTCTTTTAAATCTGTTCATTTAACCAATCACCCCTTAGAGTATACTACCTGTGAGTTTAACAAAAATAGTTCCACTATGAACTGACCAGCACAAAGAATATTTTCTAGATGATTTACTTCTACTAATAGACTAAAATTGCAACAGAATTACTGAGAGCACATAATTTAAATAAATGAAAGATATATGTCTTTTTCTCATATGCTGTTTCTAAACCCCACCTTCCTCATGTATCTTTATTTATTTTGACTTTAGTATTTAAGCAGGTGGGCCCTGACAAAAGCATGTAGATATTTCAGTTTGAAGCTGTCAATAAATAACACCCTTTTCTCCTCAAAAGTTTAGGATCAATTGAGAGAAACACATAATAAATCAAGCAATTAGAGATCAAAACGTCAGCTTCATAACTGATAAAAGCTGAAGAAGAGGATGTGGCTTATTCATGTACCAGCAATGGGTTTCAACACAGAATCCCAGGATTAGAATCCTCAACTAGAAGAATAAACTGAGGTCTCCCACTCATGGTACAGAGAAGCAACCAATTGTGTGCTCCCTACAAGCAGCTGTTATACAAAATAATGAGAGGCAGAAAAGGGTGAACCACACAAACCAAGTTTGTCTCACCAAAATTTCCAATTAGAGTGTGAGGTGAAGAAAAGCCAGGGAGTGTTAAGGAAAATACTGCCCCCAAAGAAATCAGAATGAGAGCACCATCAATATTCCCTCAAATTCTTTTCTGAACACATTAGGCTTAACTGTTATGCCTTTAGTCAAACTGGGATGGTTATGGTGAGGTTAGGGTGAAGGTGAGAAATCTTGCAGAATCACTGTCTTATTCAACAAAATACCATAGCCTGGGTGGCTTACACAACAAACATTTCCCTATTATAGTCTCAAAGGCTGAGAAGTCCAAGATTAAGGTGCCAGGAGATTTAGTATCTGGTGAAGGCCACCCCGCTCCTGGTTGTCAGAGGATAACCTTTTTTTCTGTATCCTCTCATGGGGGAGAGAGTGATCATTCTCTTGTGTTTCTTCTTATAAAGGCATTATTCCCATTTACATGGATGGTGTTGTCATGACCTAATTACCTCCCAAATGCTCTGCCTCGAAATACATCAGGGATTGGGGGTTCAACATGTGAATTTGGGGGACACAAACATTCTGTCTATAGCAGTCATTACTCTACCCTAGCTGCATGTAGATTTTCCCAGGACTGCATTCTAGACTGGGCAAAGACAGTTGGAAGGCAGGGCTCAGCTAGGTTCTTCTCCCTTTCTGTGTAGTCTCAGGGCTTCTCTGCAGGGTCTCTATAGCAGGATAGTTGAACTGGTTACATAACAGCTCAGGGTCCCAAGAGGAAAGACACAGAAACTTCTAAAACTCTTAAAAGCTAGACCTGGAACTGACCTAGTATCAGTTCACCATACAGTACTGGTAACACAGTCTTAGCCCAGCCTGGATCAAATGAAGGAGAGGAGACACAAGATCCATATTTTAATGAGAAGAATACCAAAGAATGTCATCATTAATCTGCCACAGTCTACACTCTGGACACAATCTGCATTTTCTCCACTTGCAAAACATATTCATCCCCTCCCCAAACCCCGAAAGCCTCATCCCATTGCCACATCAGGTTCAGGCTTAAGGTCCAAAGTCTTGCAACTGAAGCAGTCACTCCCTTATAGAATAGTAGTTTTTTCTTTTACAATGTCCATGTGTTTGCTTAAATAGTCAGGAAACTTGAGATAAAACCAAGGTTGTAAAACATTCCCCAGCGTACCCCCTGGAAGTAAATGTTAATCTATAATCAGTTAACCTATAATCTGGCTGCAGTTTAGCTGATGCCAGTCAGACCACCAGATGGCCTATTCTTAAGATAATCATTGAGACAAGACATGCTGACCTGCACATAGTTTCCCAAGTCCCTTTTCCTTTAAAACCCCTTTGGCCAGCGTGAGGAACCTGAGATAGTCTTTGTGACACTAGTTTGCCATCTCCTCGGTTTGCTGGCTCCTGAATAAACCTGCTTTTCCTCTCATCACCTCTTGTCTTTCTAGTCTGGCTTTGGAGCCATGAGCGGTTGAACCTGGGTTTGGTTACAATCTCATGGTGTAATTCAGGACCAGGTATAGAATGAGGCTTCTGTATTTTCTCCTGGAGTTTATTTCCTCCCAAATCAAAGACCTGTAGGCTGGATGTGGTGGTTGCACCTGTAATCCCACCACCTCTGGAAGCCAAGGCAGATTAAAGCCAGGTGTTTGAGACCAGCCTCGGCAACACAGTGAGATCCTGTCTCTACAACAATAAAATTATCAGGGTATGGTGGCATGCACCTATAGTCTTAGCTACTAGCTACTCAGGAGGCTGAGATGGCAGGGTCACTTGAGCCTAGTTGTAAAAGGCTTCAGTGAGCTGTGATTGTGCCACTGCATTCCAGCCTGGGTGACAGAGTAAGACCTTGTCTCTACAATAAAAAACAAAAAATAAACAAAAACCATGTAAACTGATATGAACTGAGTGATAAGTTATGTGCTGCCTACATACCTAGCAGACAATAATGATACAAGAATAGAATAAACAGAGGGGTGGAGCCAAGATGGCCGAATAGGAACAGCTCCGGTCTCCAGCTCCCAGCCTGAGCTACACAGAAGACGGGTGATTTCTGCATTTCTGTTTGAGGTACCGGTTTCATCTCACTAGGGAGTGCCAAACAGTGGGTGCAGGACAGTCGGTGAAGCGCACTGTGCGCTAGCCGAAGCAGGTCGAGGCATTGCCTCACTCGGGAAGCACAAGGGGTCAGGGAGTTCCCTTTCCTAGTCAAAGAAAGGGGTAACAGACGGCACCTGGAAAATCGGGTCAGTCCCACCCTCATACTGCGCTTTCCCAACGGGCCTGGAAAACGGCACACTAGGAGATTGTGTCCCGCACCTGGCTCGGAGGGTCCTATGCCCAAGGAGTCTCACTGATTGCTAGCACAGCAGTCTGAGATCAAGCTGCAAGGCGGCAGCGAGGCTGGGGGAGGGGCACCCGCCATTGCCCAGGCTTGCTTAGGTAAACAAAGCAGCCAAGAAGCTCGAACTGGGTGGAGCCCACCACAGCTCAGGGAGGCCTGCCTGCCTCTGTAGGCTCCACCTCTAGGGGCAGGGCATAGACAAACAAAAAGTCAGCAGGAACCTCCACAGACTTAAATGTCCCTGTCTGACTGACAGCTTTGAAGAGAGTAGTGGTTCTCCCAGCACGCAGCTAGAGATCTGAGAACGGACAGACTGCCTCCTAAAGTGGGTCCCTCACCCCTGAGCAGCCTAACTGGGAGGCACCCCCCCAGTAGGGACAGACTGACACCTCACTCGGCCAGGTACTCCTCTGAGACAAAACTTCCACAGGAACTATCCGACAGCTGAATTTGTGGTCTCACGAAAATCCACTGTTCTGCAGCCACCACTGCTGACACCCAGACAAACAAGGTCTGGAGTGGACCTCTAGTAAACTCCAACAGACCTGCAGCTGATGGTCTTGTCTGGTAGAAGGAAAACTAACAAACAGAAAGGACATCCACACCAAAAACCCATCTGTGCATCACCAACATCAAAGACAAAAAGTAGATAAAACCACAAAGATGGGGAAAAAACAGAGCAGAAAAACTGGAAACTCTAAAAAGCAGAGCACCTCTCCTACTCCAAAGGAATGCAGTTCCTCACCAGCAACAGAACAAAGCTGGATGGAGGATGACTTTGACGAGTTGAGAGAAGAAGGCTTCAGACAATCAAACTACTCTGAGCTACGGAAAGAAATTCAAAACAATAGCAAAGAAGTTAAAAACTTTGAAAAAACATTAGAAGAATGGATAACTACAATAACCAATGGAGAGAAGGGCTTAAAGGAGCTGATGGAGCTGAAAGCCAAGTTTCGAGAACTACGCGAAGATTGCAGAAGCCTCAGTAGCAGATGTGATCAACTGGAAGAAAGGGTATCGCTCATGGAAAATGAAATGAATGAAATGAAGCGAGAAGGGAAGTTTAGAGAAAAAACAACAAAAAGAAATGAACAAAGCCTCCAAGAAATATGGGACTATGTGAAAAGACCAAACCTACGTCTGATTGGTGTACCTGAAAATGACAGGGAGAGTGGAACCAAGTTGGAAAACACTCTGCAAGATATTATCCAGGAGAACTTCCCCAATCTAGCAAGGCAGGTCAACATTCAGATTCAGGAAATACAGAGAACGCCACAAAGATACTCCTTGAGAAGAGCAACACCAAGACACATAATTGTCAGATTCACCAAAGTTGAAATGAAGGAAAAAATGTTAAGGGCAGCCAGAAAGAAAGGTCGGGTTACCCACAAAGGGAAGCCCATCAGACTAACAGCTGATCTCTCGGCAGAAACTCTACAAGCCAGAAGAGAGTGGGGGCTGATATTCAGCATTCTTAAAGAAAAGAATTTTCACCCAGAATTTCCTATCCAGCCAAACTAAGCTTCATAAGTGAAGGAGAAATAAAATACTTTACAGACAAGCAAACGCTGAGTGATTTTGTCACCACCAGGCCTGCCCTAAAAGAGCTCCTGAAGGAAGCACTAAACATGGAAAGGAACAACCTGTACCAGCCACAGAAAAAACATGCCAAATTGTAAAGACCATCGAGGCTAGGAAGAAACTGCATCAACTAACGAGCAAAATAACCAACTAACATCATAATGACAGGATCAGATTCACACATAACAATATTAACTTTAAATGTAAATGGGCTAAATGCTCCAATTAAAAGACACAGACTGGCAAACTGGATAAGGAGTCAGGACCCATCAGTGTGCTGTATTCAGGAAACCCATCTCACGTGCAGAGACACACATAGACTCAAAATAAAGGGATGGAGGAAGATCTATCAAGCAAATGGAAAACAAAAAAAGGCAGGGGTTGCAATCCTAGTCTCTGATAAAATAGACTTTAAACCAACAAAGATCAAAAGAGACAAGGCCATTACATAATGGTAAAGGGATCAATTCAACAAGAAGAGCTAACTATCCTAAATATATATGCACCCAACACAGGAGCACCCAGATTCATAAAGCAAGTCCTCAGTGACCTACAAAGGGACTTAAACTCCCACACAATAATAATGGGAGATTTTAACACCCCACTTTCAACATTAGACAGATCAATGAGACAGAAAGTTAACAAGGATATCCAGGAATTGAACTCAGCTCTAAACAAAGTGGACCTAATAGACATCTACAGAACTCTCCACCCCAAATCAACAGAATATACATTTTTTTCAGCACCACACCACACCTATTCCAAAATTGACCACATAGTTGGAAGTAAAGCTCTCCTCAGCAAATGTAAAAGAACAGAAATTATAACAAACTGTCTCTCAGACCACAGTACAATCAAACTAGAACTCAGGATTAAGAAACTAACTCAAAACCGTTCAACTACATGGAAACTGAACAACCTGCTCCTGAATGACTATTGGGTACATAATGAAATGAAGGCAGAAATAAAGATGGTCTTTGAAACCAATGAGAACAAAGACACAACATACCAGAATCTCTGGGACACGTTCAAAGCAGTGTGTAGAGGGAAATTTATAGCACTAAATGCCCACAAGAGAAAGCAGGAAAGATCCAAAATTGACACCCTAACATCACAATTAAAAGAACTAGAAAAGCAAGAGCAAACACATTCAAAAGCTAGCAGAAGGCTAGAAATAACTAAAATCAGAGCAGAACTGAAGGAAATAGACATACAAAAAACCCTTCAAAAAATTAATGAATCCAGGAGCTGGTTTTTTGAAAAGATCAACAAAATTGATAGACCACTAGCAAGACTAATAAAGAAGAAAAGAGAGAAGAATCAAATAGATGCAATAAAAAATGAAAAAGGGGATATCACCACCGATCCCACAGAAATACAATCTACCATCAGAGAATACTACAAACACCTCTATGCAAATAAACTACAAAATCTAGAAGAAATGGATAAATTCCTCAACAAATACACCCTCCCAAGACTAAATCAGGAAGAAGTCGAATCTCTGAATGGACCAATAACAGCCTCTGAAATTGTGGCAATAATCAATAGCTTACCAACCAAAAAGAGTTCAGGACCTGATGGATTCACAGCTGAATTCTACCAGAGGTACAAGGAGGAACTGGTACCATTCCTTCTGAAACTATTCCAACTGATAGAAAAAGAGGGAATCCTCCCTAACACATTTTATGAAGCCAGCATCGTCCTGATACCAAAGCCTGGCAGAGACATAACCAAAAAAGAGAATTTCAGACCAATATCCTTGATGAACATTGATGCAAAAAATCCTCAATAAAATACTGGCAAACCGAATCCAGCAGCACATCAAAAAGCTTATCCACCATAATCAAGTGGGCTTCATCCCTGGGATGCAAGGCTGGTTCAACATACGCAAATCAATAAATGTAATCCAGCATATAAACAGAACCAAAGACAAAAACCACATGATTATCTCAATAGATGCAGAAAAGGCCTTTGACAAAATTCAACAGCCCTTCATGCTAAAAACTCTCAATAAATTAGGTATTGATGGGATGTATCTCAAAATAATAAGAGCTATCTATGACAAACCCACAGCCAATATCATACTGAATGGGCAAAAACTGGAAGCATTCCCTCTGAAAACTGGCACAAGACAGGGATGCCCTCTCTCACCACTCCTATTCAACATAGTGCTGGAAGTTCTGGCCAGGGCAATCAGGCAGGAGAAGGAAATAAAGGGTATTCAATTAGGAAAAGAGGAAGTCAAATTGTCCCTGTTTGCAGATGACATGATTGTATATCTAGAAAACCCCATCCTCTCAGCCCAAAATCTCCTTAAGCTGATTAGCAACTTCAGCAAAGTCTCAGGATACAAAATCAGTGTACAAAAATCACAAGCATTCTTGTACACCAATCACAGACAAACAGCCAAATCATGAGTGAACTCCCATTCACAATTGCTTCAAAGAGAATAAAATACCTAGGAATCCAACTTGCAAGGGATGTGAAGGACCTCTTCAAGAAGAACTACAAACCACTGCTCAATGAAATAAAAGAGGATACAAACAAATGGAAGAACATTCCATGCTCATGGGTTGGAAGAATCAATATCGTGAAAATGGATATACTGCCCAAGGTAATTTATAGATTCAATGCCATCCCCATCAAGCTACCAATGACTTTCTTCACAGAATTGGAAAAAACTACTTTAAAGTTCATATGGAACCAAAAAAGAGCCCACATCACCATGTCAATCCTAAGCCAAAAGAACAAAGCTGGAGGCATCATGCTACCTGGACTTCAAAGTATACTAAAAGGCTACAGTAACCAAAACAGCATGGTGCTGGTACCACAACAGAGACATAGATCAATGGAACAGAACAGAGCCCTCAGAAATGAGGGCATATCTACAACTATCTGATCTTTGACAAACCTGACAAAAACAAGAAATGGGGAAAGGATTCCCTATTTAATAAATGGTGCTGGGAAAACTGGCTAGCCATATGTAGAAAGCTGAAACTGGATCCCTTCCTTACACCTTATACAAAAATTAATTCAAGATGGATTAAAGACTTAAATGTTAGACCTAAAACCATTAAAATCCTACAAGAAAACCTAGGCAATACCATTCAGGCCATAGGCGTGGGCAAGGACTTCATGTCTAAAACACCAAAAGCAATGGCAACAAAAGCCAAAATTGACAAATGGGATCTCATTAAACTAAAGAGCTTCTGCACAGCAAAAGAAACTACCATCAGAGTGAACAGGCAACCTACAGAATGGGAGAAAATTTTTGCAACCTACTCATTAGACAAAGGGCTAATATCCAGAATCTACAATGAACTCAAACAAATTTACAAGAAAAAAACAAACAACCCCATCAAAAAGTGGGCAAAGGACATGAACAGACACTTCTCCAAAGAAGACATTTATGCAGCCAAAAAACACATGAAGAAATGTTCATCCATCGCTGGCCATCAGAGAAATGCAAATCAAAACCACGAGATACCATCTCACACCAGTTAGAATGGCCATCATTAAAAAGTCAGGAAACAACAGGTGCTGGAGAGGATGTGGAGAAATAGGAACACTTTTACACTGTTGGTGGGACTGTCAACTAGTTCAACCATTGTGGAAGTCAGTGTGGCGATTCCTCAGGGATCTAGAACTAGAAATACCATTTGACCCAGCCATCCCATTACTGGGTATATACCCAAAGGACTATAAATCATGCTGCTATAAAGACACATGCACACGTATATTTATTGCGGCACTATTCACAATAGCAAAGAGTTGGAACCAACCCAAATGTCCAACAACAATAGACTGGATTAAGAAAATGTGGCACATATACACCATGGAATACTATGCAGCCATAAAAAATGATGAGTTCATGTCCTTTGTAGGGACATGGATGAAACTGGACACCATCATTCTCAGTAAACTATCGCAAGGACAAAAAACCAAACACCGCATGTTCTCACTCATAGGTGGGAATTGAACAATGAGAACTCATGGACACAGGAAGGGGAACATCACACTCCAGGGACTGTTGTGGGGTTGGGGGAGGTGGGAGGGACATCATTAGGAGATATACCTAATGCTAAATGACGAGTTAATGGGTGCAGGAAATCAACACGGCACATGGATATATATGTAACAAACCTGCACATTGTGCACATGTACCCTAAAACCTAAAGTATAATAATAAAAAAAAAGAATAGAACAAAATAAAGCCTAAATAAAGCCCACAATTTCTGCTCCCAAATATTTTCTTTCTGCCCACTTTTGGTGGAGCTCTTGATACCAGGCAGAATTAATTGTTTTTGGTAGCTACATCCTGAGCTGCCTCTCACTGGAATGGGTGTAGTTCTTTAGCAACTCAGTAACTGAATTGGTTCCATGCCATGCTTACACTGTAAAGATCATAGCACTGACCCGTCATGCCAAAAGCTTAGAAAACATGCCATTTCTGGTTCTACAGCAATTAGTTCTGGAAAGCTATGTTCCCAGAATGAGTACTTATAAATGTCTCTAAAGACCATAACAGAGACTTGCTGGTACCAAACAACAGAAGAAAATCATTTCTAATTCTGGCCTCTCCAGCTTTCCAGTTTATGTTAATAATCCTGAATGTAAATTGAACTATCCTAGCTGACAGAAGAAATAGTATCCCCAAGCATCCATAGCTGAAGTTGTCACTGCCTCATCGTCTTCACTTCTATAAAAGAGAAACAAGTTTATTTCTTAAAACTTGCCAATATTGTGAAGCATTCAATATTTTTAGACATTCAACATTTTTTTCTCACTGCTTATCTTACAGACTAAGGGGTTTTTTTTTTAATTTTTGTCTTATATGAAGAAACAGTGTACTTCCCAGGTGTACACTTGAGAATGTGTGGTCTCTAATCAAAGATTTCAGGTCCAGATGAAAGAATAAGGGAAAAAAACAGATTACTGCAGTTTAAACTTAACTAATGAAGATGCAGTATTCTGGAGAAGTAGCTAAAGTGGAAGCAGCTATAATGCATAGTTTTACCTTTTTTACCTAATTTAGAGTGCCATCACTTTACTTAGGTAATGTCGGTTTCTCACCTGTGGGCTCCACCAGTTGGTACATGTCTACAGATCTTAGCAGGATGGATCATTGCTCAATTATTTTTGTCCTGACCTTCCCTTATATGTACTTTCTTTCCTGCCTCCCTTACTAGGCAGAATTGTTAGGTGTACTTTCTTTCCTGCCTCCCTTACTAGGCAGAATTGTTAGGTTTATTCTAGGGTGTTCCTCTAGGAGAACTTTCCTTTTTACACATTATCAATTATGCATGTTTGAGCTTTCCCACAGTGTGAACCTTCCTGCACTGCATATTGAAGAATTCCTCAAAGTTTCTTACATGTAGATGACACCCTACATTATGGTCTAACAGTAATATTGAGTCTTCTCTTTTAATATATCCCTCTCGTCATTTTACTAAAGATTTCAAAAACAAAGAAATGTATTATTTGAACTCAGACTGCCATTTTTAAATAAAAAATCTATACTTTTTTTGAAAACTCACAAATTATCTTTAACAACTCTATATTTCACTCAGTCTTTATGGAAAGTTTACACACATACTTGAGCCAGTAAAACTGTGATCCATCTCTAATCTGGAGCTCCTTTTATTTATCACCATCCCACCAAAATAACTGATAGCAGTTCACCAATTTCATCTGCACATTCTCTGTGTGCTTGATGATAGCACCCACTCCCTTTCGAAGAAATGAGTCCACATAAAGTTCTGTATGTCCTCCCACTCTTCTCAACTATTTTGGACCTTATTTTCATCTTATCAATAATACTCCTGGCCTTAACAATTTGACAATCAGTTGCCACAACAGAACAAACTGAAGCAACCTAAGAGTTTAGTAGGTATCCTTTCTCACTATCAACTCTTCATATGCTGTTATTATTTCTAGCCACGGTCTTGTTTGTCCTTATTTTCTCTTTGGTATTAAAAAATTTTTTAATCTATTTTATTGCTTTTAACATTTTTATAAGCTTCTTTCCACTTAAAAATTTAGCCTTTACCTTAATGATATCATTCTTAGAATATATATTAGAGCCACCCAAATGTCACCTCTTGAATATTTCATGACATCGCTATGCAAAGAAATTATTTATTCTGTTAAATGAGTTTCACCAAATGTCTCCTTTCTCTCATCTAATTAATTTGTAATATATTTATTAAAATTTTAGTCTTAAGAGCTTATCTAGAGTCTTCACCAATGTTTTTCTAAAGCCATCAAAATCTGCCCTCTTAAAACATACAACCACACCTCTAGCCTGTTTCTCCCTCTGGCTTTTAGAAATTTTCAGATAATATATCGCTTGTGCCTTTCTACTGACTCCATTATTGTTCATCATGCATAGGCCCAAGATGCTTTCTGAGAGATTAATATACTTGATACTCTGCCTTCCTTTCAAGAATAATGTAATTTACAGTCTAAATGGAACCTTTCAGAGCAAGGCCTACACACAGGAAACTGAGTTTATAGAAGCCAGAACTTGTGCTTTACAACTTAACAGCTCACTTCAGAGCTGTCAACTGACTGCATCTCTCCTCCTCAGCTGTAAGCCTCTTCACAGCAGAAGTCATCAGCTCTTTTATTTCACCAAGTCCATAACGAATTATCAGGCCAAACATAGGCATCTAGTTCTTATAAATATATTGACATAACATTTCCATAAAAGCAAAATCTGATTTATATTTCCATGTTATATATTACTATACATTTAACTCAAATGCTTCCTTTTGAATTCTATTATATTTTGTTAGAGAATATTAGTGCTACTTGATTTTGTAAACTTGAGCAACTTGATAAGATTGTAGTTACTTCTATAACAATATCATACGACGTACTCCAGAATCTAAGTCACCTCTTCATTTTGTTTCTGTTTCTGATTCCAGAAAATATTTAGGATATGAAAATAAAGAGATGGGAAGGAAAGAAATCTTCATCCTATATTTTCTTTTATGATATTATTTTTTCCTATTGAAGTTCATTCTTCTTCCCCAGTGTTACTGAGGTATAATATAATTGACAAAAATTATATATATATTCAAAGTGTACAATATCATTTGATGTACATTTACGTTGGGAAATAATTACAATTATTTTCCTTCAGTTTATATTTTTAGAACAAAACCTATTCCTTACAACCTCCAGAATATGCATATCTACTCAAAACTGAGTTATAGCTATCAATTTTCTCATACACCCACAGTCTTTGCATGAGAATTACATTAACATTTGGAAAACTGGTGACACCACTCAATTCCTTATCTACCTATATGTTTGGGCTGCTAATCTGTCTTCTGTTGTATAACTGTCTCTTACATCCTAAAATGACTTCTAGAATTCATTTTACATGAGTTTTCTCACTTTGTCATGCCTGTCTAAATTTTGACTTGTTTTCCATGGTGTCTTACGAAGATAATTATTCAGTTTTCTTATCCTGGCACCCACTAGACAATACCTCTCCTCTTGCCAAATACAGATTTCCTTGGCTCTGGTAATAATTTAAGGCTCTGGTACACAATGTTGAAGGGTCAATCACCTAACTTCAGGTAAATATAATGGCAACATCGTTATTTTTTTCCAAACCCAGCAAAAAGAGTTCTTGCTAGAAATTTTTTAGAAACCATTTCTTCCTCTATACCAACCTTCACTAAGCCACCTCCTTCTCATTTCTACTCTTGTCAACACCCAATACAAGAACATAAAACCAAATTAAAAGAAAAAATCTGCATTTAAAAATCACAAAAAATAAAGCCACATTTTTTACTGATACATATTATACATATTATGGGGTACATGTGATCATCTGATACATGTATACAATGTGTAATGATCAAATCAGGGCAATTAAGCTATTCATCACCTCAAGCATTTATCATTTCTTTGTGTTGGGAGCATTTCAAATCATTTTTTTCTAGCTATTTTGAAATATATGATAAATTATTAACTATAGCCACGATCCTGTGCTATCAAGCACTAGAAGTTATTTCTTCTATCTAATTGTGTTTCTGTGCCCATTAACCAACCTCCCTTCATCCCCTGCCCTCTACCCTCCCCGGCCTCTGGTAACCAGCATTCCACTCTCTGTCTCTATGAGATCAGCTTTCATAGCTCCTACATGTGAGTAAAAATATAGGATATTTGTCTATGTCTGGCTTATTTCACTTAACATAATGACTTCCAGTTCCACCGATGTTGCCGCAAATGACAGATTTTATTTTCTTTCTATGGCTGGATAGTATTGCCTTGTGTATATAGACATTTTCTTTATTCACGTATCTATTGACAAACAGGTTGATTTCATATTTTCACTGTTATGAATAGTGCTGCAATAAACATGAGTATGCAAATATCTCTTAGGTATATTACCTTTTTTTAAGATATATACCAAGCTGTGAAATTACTAAGATTACGTGGTAGTTACACTTCTAGTTTTTGTGAGGAAACACCACACTGTTTTCCATAGTAGCTGTACTAATTTACAGTCTCACTACCAGTGTACTGGCATTCCCCATTCTCTGGATCCCCTCCAGCATCTGTTTTTTTTTTTTTTTTTTTTTTACCTTTTTGATAATGAACATTTTAACTTGGGTGAGAAGATATCTTCACGTAGTTTTGATTTGCATTTCCTGATGATTAGTAATGTTGAACACTTTTTCCCGTCTGTTGGCCCTTTGTATGTCTTCTTTTGATAAATGTCTATTCAGATCATTGGCTCATTTTTCAATTGAATTATTTGTTTTTTGCTATTGAGTCCCTTATATATTCTGGTTATTAATCCTTTATCAAATGGAGAGTTTGAAAGTATGTTTTCTTATTTTGTAGGTTGTCTCTTCACTCTGTTGGTTCTTTCCCTTTCTGTACAGAAGCTTTTTAGCTTGATATAATCTTATTTGTCTATTTTTGCTTTTGTTGCCTGTACTTTTTGAGGTCTTACCCAAAAAAAAAAAATTTGCCCAGACCAATGTCCTGAAACATTTCCCCAATGTTTCTTCTAGTAGTTTCATAATTTCAGGTATTACATTTTAAGTGCTAAATGTGTATTTTTTAAGAAAAACTTTCTATTTAAGATTGTAAAGATCTTTTCTTTATAATCCTAATGTTGGTCTCAATTATTAACCTATTTTGTATCATTAGATCATAAGCATGAAATGTCAGATAAATAAAATTGTGTAATTCAGTTTGATTCATTAGCATGATACAAGTTCAGCTCATAACAATGTTCTCACACTTTCACTTCATTCAAAATTAAACCAACACAAACACAGAAATTCAAGAACTAAAGAAATATCTACTAATACTTAGAATGAGACTTTTCCATCATAGTCTCATTTTTCTAAAGTCTGCAAGCACAAAGGCAAGAGTTAAACCTCACTGTTGGGATGAATGACAGGCAGTCTAATGGAACCTAAAAAACTGAGGTGGTGGGCTTCTCAAAGGTCAGAAAGCAAAACATGGTCCCCAAATCTATTCCACAGGGAAAGAAAATCTGCTGGAAAACATTTGGGAAATATTTTGCTTTCTGATTGAAACAGAAACATTTAGACAACTCTTTAGCCATTCTAACCCCATTGCTTACATAAGCCTTGGACTTGGTAAAGGGAGGATGTGATATTCAGCTCTGTAGCAGTCACCTTGTAATCATGAAGCAACAAACCTGAGAGCAAAGCCCAGTGCTTTGATGATGGCAGTGCAGAAGGATGTCACGGAGCTACTGAACCAACACTGATACTGTTTGTTATGTAGAATAATAAATGTTTTTTTAAAAAATAATTTAACACACTGTTTTGATATTACTATTATATGCAGCCCAATTTTCCTAACTCATGAGAAATAGGGAATATTACCTAGCTATTAGTCAAAACCATAAATTGTTACTGTCATGAAAATGATGTTAGAACACAGTTTTAAAAATAAAACCTTCAAAAGTAAATATTTAATAAGAAATAAGCACACTTGAGCTCCTTCATGACATTACATGTAAAGGGTTTAAACTTTAAAACTGCACTACACATATACTTTGCTTACATGTATCTGTGTGTACATGTAAGGAAGATAACTACTTTTAGAATATGTCAAAACATAAAAGGCTGAAAAATAAGAAATGGTCTTAGTCATTTATTGAGGGAATCAGTTGTTTTATTCATCATTATCAACAATATACTTTCAGAATGCCTTCTATAACTAAAGTTCTAAAAACATAAACAAAGACGTATAAGCCATGGTTCTTGTAACCTAGAGGTTCCTAAACCAATTCACTCTACAGGAAGAAACCCGAGAAATAATAAAACTTACAATGAGTGCATATTTCCAAGTTCTATTAGAAAATCCTGTTTATAATCTAGTTGCAGGAAAATACAGCCTAACCAGTTTCAGCTTTCAGAGGTAAATGATAAAAATGATGAGAGTAGGTACTTATATTTGTAAAAAGAGAGCTGAATAAATGCCTGAATAAAGGAATGGCAGCTGTGTCTATAAATCCCCTTTGTCAGCTTGAGTAGGATAATATATGATTCATGTTATTTTGATATTACTATTTGTATTCAGTGAACTTAGTTTGATTCCATAAAAATTGCAATAGGATGTCAATTTACGTTGTCCTCAAAAGTGTAGATCTTATCATTTTTTAATGGTACAGGCCTCAAAGTATTACTACATTTTATATCATAGAGAAAATATATAATAAAATGTAAATGTATTTTTTGTTGACAAAATTCAAACTTAAAGTTACAGCTTCAATCCATTAACCAGTTCTAATTAAGAATGTTTAGAAGAAACAAACCAGACGTTAAATGTAGCCAAATATACAAGGGGCAACGTGGTGTTGAGAAATTTGATACTATTTGCTTTGCCAAATTAAACACAGGAGGCAATATTTGGGATATATTTATTCTAAAAAAATTTTGAAGTTTATCTAAAATTCCAATTTTCCTATGTATCCTGTTATTTTTGTTTTATAAATATGACAACTCTAAATAGCAATACATTTGAGTAAAATGTTTATTCCTCCTCCATTTCTTTGGTATCACTAAGTTGCCAGTTTATTAAAGTAGATGTGTTCTAATAGTCAAATAATCAAACATGTACTTTCACCCTTTACTTAGGAACCAGGAATGGAATTACATAGATGCATAAGACACGGCTCCTAATCTTAAAGTGTTCCCTCCCTATAATGGTGTAGGAATCATTGGACTGTTTGCTTTCCTGCTGTATGCCTCACTAAGAACAAACTTGTGAGAGTAATCTCACTGCCTGGAGGACCTATAATATTCTTTATTATAAATCACTGTGTACTCTCATTTTCAGTTACCCTCTATTCCCATTACTCTGCAGTTGTTACTCCTCCCCACCAACCTGGTCCCTGAAAACCTGAGAGCCCTGTGTGGACACGTGTCTTGCCATGAATTTATTTATAGACCAAAGATGTTTTTTTTCCTGTCCTTGAGATTGCTCAAACTTTAACTCTAACTTTACCTTTAGTTAATAAAGAGGTTCCATTTATAGAAATTTAATTTGTTACACTATGTTTTCTCCATATTTCCCTTTTAAAATCTGCCAAACAACCACTTAGACTACTTCTCTCACCAGACATTCACAACTGCCAACTAACTCTTTCTCTCTTTTTCACACTTTCACAGGTGGAAAACGTCAATAGATTTCTCAAAGAAGTGTGAATCCAGAAAAATCAAGATCCCAGGAAAAAAAAAGACTCGAAAAAGGAACTGATAAAATTAAACATTCATGCTCCTCGGACTTCATATCGGATGCTCATTTAAAAGTAAACTCTTGGAAGCAACATTGGGAGAAGAGTGATACAGAGTAAAAAATTATTTTAAAAACACAACTCCTTATTTTAATGGTTTTGTACTTTATTACCTGTGTAATCACACACACACACACACACATTTTAAAACCCCATCTGCCTAGGTTTATCAATTATAAATACCAACTATTTTATTACACACATGACAGGATATTTTGTGGCCCTTTCCCCGTGATGGCAAGATCCATTGAATGGTAATGCTAGAGTGATTAATGTATCCACATAGTAGCATGTAATTTTTACGGAGAATAATACTTTATATGGTATTCATTTAAATGACACAATTTGTCTCTCTAAACAAAACATGTAAATGTCTATCCTCAGTTTTGTCATTTATTAAAATAACTAATAAAATACCACATGTTGGTTGACTAAGTAAAATAATATATCAATGGTATTTTGTAAATTAAAATCTCTATATAAGTCTCAAGCAGAAAACAAAGATATTTTTATACATTACTTAGTAGAATTTTATATGATTGTAGGAATTACAGTGAAACATTTTTACTTATCAATCAAGACATTCACATCACAAGAGAGTGGTTATTTTATCATATTTATTTTAAGTTCCCAATAGAATTTTTAAAGTTGTAAATTGAGCTTTATAAAAAAGTTTGACTACCATTATTATATTTTATATAGTCATGTGTCAATTAACAATGGAAATACATTCTGAGAAATGTGTTATTTGAAAATTTCATTGTGCAAGCATCATAGAATATACTTACACAAACCAAGATAGTATATTCTACTACACACACCTAGGATATATAGAATAGCCTATTGCTTCTAGGCTACACACTGGTACAGCATATTACTACGTGGAATACTGAAGGCAATTGTAACACGATAGTATTTGTGTAGCTAACATATTTAAACATAGAAAAGTTACAGTAAACATATAGTATTAAAGGTAAAAAAAAAAAAAAAAAAAAAGTCCACCTGTATAGGACATTTACCACGAACAGAGCTTCCAGGACTAGAAGTTGCTCAGGGTGAGTCAGTGAGTGAATGTTGAGTGAATGTGAGGGCCTAGGACATTATTGTGCACCACTGTAGACTTTATAAACACTTTAGAGTTAGGATACACCAAATTTATAAAAAATATTTTTTCTTCAATAATAAATTAACCTTAGGGTACTGTAATGTTTTTACTTCATAAAGTTTAAAATTTTTAAAAAGTTTTTCAACTATTTTGCAATAACACTAGCTTAAAATTCAAACACATTATACAGTTGTACAAAAATGCTTTCTATCCTTATCCTATAAGCTTTTTAATATATTTTTCTTTACTTCTTAAACAACTCGCATCACAGGTTTGTTTACACCAGTAACACCATAAAAAATGAATTACATGTTGCACTACAACATTACAATGGTTACAATGTCATTACATAAGAAGTTTTCAGCTCCCCATTATACTCTCCTGGGAACACCACCATATATGTTGTCCATCATAGACTGAAATACCATTATGTAGTACATGACTGTATGTCATATTCCATATACCTGATTGATATGGTTTGGCTGTGTCCCCTCCCAAATCTTATCTTGAATTGTAACTCCCACAATTCCCATGTGTCATGGGAGGAACCCAGTGGGAGGTGATTGAATTATGTGGGTGGGTCTTTCCTGTGCTGTTCTTGTGATAGGAATGAGATTCACGAGATCTGATGGTTTTAAAAAATGGGAGTTTTCCTGCACAAGCACTCTCTTTGCACCGCCATTCACATAAGATGTGACTTGCTCCTCCTTGCCTTCTGCCATGACTGTGAGGCCTCCCCAGCCATGTGGAACTGTAAGTCCATTAAACCTATTTTTCTTTTCGGTCTTGGGTATGTCTTTATCAGCACTGTGAAAGTGGACTAATACAGTAAATTGGTACCAGTAGAGTGGGGCATTGCTGTAAAGATACCTGAAAATGTGGAAGCGACTTTGGAACTGGGTAACATGCAGAGGTTGGAACAGTTTGGAGGGCTCAGAAGAAGACAGGAAAATTTGGAACTCCCTAGAGACTTGTAGAATGGCTTTGACCAAAATCCTGATAACATTATGGACAATGAAATCCAGGCTGAGGTGGTCTCAGATGAAGATGAGGAACTTGTTGGGAACTAGATCAAAGGTGACTCTTGTTATGTTTTAACAAAGAGATCACAGTATTTTGCCCTTGCCCTAGAGATTTATGGAACTTTGAACTTGGGAAAGATGATTTAGGGTATCTGTCAGGAGAAATTTCTAAGCAGCAAAGCAATCAAAAGGTAACTTGGGTGCTGTTAAAGGCATTCAGTTTTAAAAGGGAAACAAGAGCATAAAAGTTTGTAAAATTTGCAGCTTGACAACGTGATAGAAAATAAAATCTCATTTTCTGAGGAGAAATTCAAACTGGCTGCATAGATTTCCATAAGTAATGAGGAGCCAAATGTTAATCCCAAAGACAAGGGGGAAAATGTCTCCAGGGCATGTCAGAGGTCTTCATGGCAGTCCCTTCCAGAGGCTCAGAGGCCTAAGTGGAAAAAATTGTTTCATGGGCCAGGCCTAGGGTCCGTCTGCTGTGTGCAATCTGGGGACTTGGTGCCCTGTGTCCCAGCCGCTCCAGCCATGACTAAAAAGGGCCAAGGTATGGCTTGGGCCGTGGCTTCAGAGGGTGCAAGCCCCAAGCCTTGGAAACTTCCACATGGTATTGAGCCTGCATGTGCACAGAAGTCAAGAATTGAGGTTTGGGAACCTCCACCTACATTTCAAGGGATGTACGGAAATGCCTGGATGTCCAGGCAGAAGTTTGCTGCAGGGGTGGGGCTCTCATAAAGCACCTCTGCTAGGACAGTGCAGAAGGGAAACAAGGAGTCACTGGGAGCCACCTAATGGAGCTGTGAGAAGAAGGCCACTGTCCTCCAAACCCCAGAATGGTAGATCCACCAGCAGCTTGCACTGTGCACCTGGAAAAGCTGCAAACACTCAATGCCAGCCCATGAAGCAGCCAGGAGGGAGGCTGTACCCTGAAAAGCCACAGGGGTGGAGCTACCCAAGACCATGAGAACCCACCTTTTGCATCAGCATCACCTAAATGTGAGACATAGAGTCAAAGGAGATCATTTTGAAGCTTTAAGATTTGACTGCCCTGCTGGGTTTCAGACTTGCATGGGGCCTGTAATCCCTTTGTTTTGGCTAATTTCTCCCATTTCGAAAGACCGTATTTACCCAGTGCCTGTACCCCTATTGTATCTAGGAAGTAACTAACTTGCTTTTGATTTTACAGGCTTATAGGCAGAAGAAACTTGCCTTGTCTCAGATGACACATTGGACTGTGGACTTTTGAGTTAATGCTAAAATGAGTTAAGACTTTGAGGAACTGTTGGAAATGCATGATTGGTTTTACAATGTGAGGACATGAGATTTGGGAGGGGCCAAGAGTGGAATGACATAGTTTGGCTGTGTCCCCACCCAAATCTCATCTTGAATTTTAACTCCCACAATTCCCACATGTCATGGGAGGAACCTAGTGGGAGGTGATTGAATTATCTGTGGTGGGGCTTTCCTGCACTGTTCTTGTGATAGGAATGAGTCTCATGAGATCTGATGGTTTTAAAATATGAAAGTTTCCCTGCACAAGCTCTCTCTTTGCCTGCCGCCATCCACATAAGATGTGACTTGCTCCTCCTTGCCTTCCACCATGACTGTGAGGCCTCCTCAGCCATGTGGAACTGTAAGTCCGTTAAACCTATTTTTCTTCCCAATCTTGGGTATGTCTTTATCAGCAATGTGAAAACAGACTAATACACGGATATTCTATATACCTCAATTGATAAACTTTAGAATAAAAAAAATCTTGACTCAGAAATATGTCTATTATTGTTTTAATTCCTTGAATATTTTTATTAGTCAAATATATCTATAGTTAACATTAGTATCCAAGACCATATGAATCATATATACTCATTCTCTGATGTAATGTATTCTCCAACACAGGTTTATTATTAGTATCGGAATTCAAATAAACCAAAAAACCATGGAAGTCATGACATCATTGATCCACTGATGAGTCATGATTATCTGGATTACAGTGACCTGATATACAACACCTCACCTTACATGTGTAGTACAGGATGAAATGGGGTAGGGCACTAACTTAATGCCCAGACTAACGGAAGCTCTTTCCTGGTTCCAGGCTTGCCAAGGGAGAGAAAGGGAACACTGAAATTTGCACAGGCAGTTAAATGTAGAACTGACTGAAATCATTCCTACTTATTATTCAATGTCTATAGAAACTCATATGGCTCCATCTACCTCAAAGATAGCAGAGAAGTGACATTCTATCTAGTGTCCAGAAAGAGAAAAAAAAAGCATTTGGGAACAGCTCTAATGAACATCTCATCTACAATAATAAAAGTATTTTTTTTTAAGAGTCACTGTTTTCTGTTTGTTTACATTACCTTTTTTTCATCATTGGAAAAAAAAAAAGATTGAGCACTTCCCAAGGCAAAGACCATAGTATTAAATGCAAACTTTGACAAGGCTTTTCAGCTGCAACTTACTTGTTTTCCTCCAATATTTCATACTGTTAATCACTTCCTTCTTGCAGCACTTTCTTTCATTCATTTCCATAAAAAATTTCTGCTGGTTACCTCTGCTTACTTCCTGTTCGTTCTCAGTTTCCTTTATGGTTTCTTCTTTCCTCATCAACTCACAATATTGGTGTTTCTCCAGATCTTCAGATATCTGATATCCAAAGACTTAGCTTATATTCTGTTTCTACTGACAGTGTAGTGTAATGGTCAAGGGAGCAGAGCCTACATCTAGACAGGCTGGGTTTGAATGCCAGCTCCTCCACATCTAAATACAATTTGAGCAAGTTAACTAACATCTCTGTGTCTAAGTTTCCCCACCTATAAAATCGGGATGTTAAAACAGGCCCTGCCTCACTGAATTGTGATAATTTCATTAGTTAACATGTATAAAATAGAACAGTGCCTGGCATACAGTAATTGTTATATATTAGTTATTAACTCTATCAGTATTGTTTATGACAACATCTTCACCACCACCTCCTCACTGATCATACCCAAATCCATATTTTAAGTCTGATTTCATGAGTTCCAGAGCCATATATTCAATTCCATTCTAGATATCCCCAGCAATTCAAATTCAAATTACTGACAAAAGGAAGGCACCACCTTTCTTCTGAAATCTGCTTTTTTTTCTATTTATGTTTTCTAGCTTAGGTAATCATATCAATATCCACTCAGACTCCCAAGCTAGAAAATTATACAAACTAAATTTGTGAGAAATCTTATTAGTGCCACTATTAAACCCATCCTCTCTTTACTTTCCTCACTCTTACCATGATTATTTCTTCACTTAATTTCTGCTTTGGCTTCTTCATTGCTCTGCTTGCCTCCATTCCAGCTCCACCATTCCTGACTGTGCCAGGTAGTATTACCAAGGTACTCATAATAAAATTAGAATCTCATATCATGGTCTTGAGTAAATTAAGCATGGTTCACCAGCCTCTCAGACTCCCCTCTGTTTTCTAGCCTCATTTTACCACAAGCATCCAGGCTGGGTTCTCAGACCTGGGAGAACAGAGAAGTGGGCAGTGCCAGTATTGCACATTGGAGAGTGAGACAAATCAGAAGTCACAATTGAAAACTCAAGCAAAGAAAAAAAATAGTTTCAAGAGCTGTACCAAGAGAGAATCCACAAAGCAGGAAATGAATATGAACTAAATTGTCTTCCAAAACAAAATAATAGGGTAGGAAATAGCAAGTAAAATTGGAAGATTATCAAGAAATTTAGAGTTAATAAATAACATATAATGAAAGATTTTGTGTGTGTGTGCTAGAAGGGAACAAAAGGAACATCTAACAGCCCTGAGAACACTAAATTTCTGTCTATCACTTTGTTTTCACCTCTTGCCATTGTTATATCACTTATAGCAATAGCAATGTCAAAGTACTTTCTAAAATGCAGCATGATTTTTCTCACCTTGCATATTCTGTTCCTTATGCGTAAATGGACCCTTCTCTGTCTGCTTCCTTCACTTGACTTTCTCATTATTCATCCACCTCTCTGCCGAGGCACAACTTTGTTCAAGAGGGTTTTTCAAGTGCACATGGCTGATCAGATTTTAACACTCTTCTCTAGGCTTCTACCTCCCCATACTTTTGTCATAATGTATTGACTTAACTCTGCAACCCTCATTCAGTTGTGGAACAGTTGAGGGAAGGAAGTACAGCTTTTTTTGTCTGTGCCTGGCATAAATATTCTCAAACATAAATGCTCAAAGAAGTTGTTTAGAAATGGGAACACCAAATAAACAAATAATTAATGAGTTAACTAATAGTGGGATGGAGCTGAATCAATCTGTCCATTGTTCCTTTCTCCTAATTCCCTTTGTGAGATGGAATATGCAGGTACCACATCAGATTTAAATTGTGGTCAGGTAGTAGAAAAGTACAGGGATATCAAAATGCTATTTGGAAAAGTGAACTTTACTTCATTAGCATTATGTTTTATGAGAAATTGAGCTAAAACGCTTTGCAAATGCTCTGACTGTAATTCTAGTTTTCCTGGAGTTTGTTTCTTTCATTTAAAGAAAAGATTAATCTTATTAATCCCCATCAATTTAAATTGTAATTTCTCAGACAATATGAGCCATTAATGATTAGTTAATTCAATTCAGACTACCAGAGTAACAGGTACACTCCACAGAATGCAATGGAATACCAGCATTCTAACCTGAGCAGACAACAAGCTAAAATATACCAAGTTCAAACAGACAAAAGCTATGAAGATAACATATTTTATAGCCTCTTGTTTGGATTAACAGAAAGTTTGATTCTTAAACCTCTGAGGAAATCTGAAAAACCAACAAACCAATTAATCTTGGATTTGGCTAATAATGACAAAGAGTATTGTGAAGAATATAACATTTTAAATATTGCATAATGGAGTAAAGTCATGAATTTGAACAATGATAGCATTACAGAATAGGCTCAATGCTGTACTGTACACATTGCAGGCATACAGGCTAAACGGTTAGCAGGCACTATCTCCTATTCTGTCTCTCTATATTTATGGACAAATATAACCTTCCTAGAACTTACGCTTTTCAGTCTAATAAACATAGATAAAACTCTACACTGTATTTCATGACAAAGATTTAGATTATTGTTTTCTCCCTGTAACTGGCATCATCCATTACTTAGGATGATTTCTTAATATTTTATCCATGTATATGTGTCTGAAACATCTTTCCTCAACAACAGATACTGTATGTAATATTTCTAAATGATTTAGGCTGTCATTTGTAGTTAGAGATTATCTTCTCTTTGGAACTTTATTCCATTCATGAACTTTATTTAAAAATTAAAAGACTTTCAAAAGTGACAAACCAATGAAATAATTTTATGAATATCCCTTAAATCAATACTTGTATTTTTTCATCTGAAACTGAAAGATTAAACACTTACAGTTGCATTAGTTTGGGTCTGCTGAGAAGTAGATGTCAAAATAGAATTAGTGTGGATTTATGTCACTTTTTTATTGCTGCTGGAAGAGATTACCACAAATTTAGTGGCTTAAAACAACACAAACCTCATTTTACAGTTCCAGAGGTCAGAAATCTGAAGCAGATCTTACTCCCTCAAATTAAAAAGGCTGTCTCCCTTTGGGAGGTTCCATGGAAGAATCCATTCCTTGCCTTTTCCAGTTTCTAGAGGCTGCCCGAATTCCTTGTTCCCTGGCTGCATCACTCCAACTTCTTCTTCCATTGTCACATCTCCTTCTCTTCCTCTGCTTGTCCATACGCCATTTCTCTCTCTCTGACCCTTCTGCCTCCCTAAGGACCCATTTGAATACACTGAGTCTTCCCAGACAATCTACAATGATCTCTTTCTCCCCATA
The DNA here is from genome assembly GCF_009828535.3 of Hylobates moloch. Taxonomy (NCBI): domain Eukaryota; kingdom Metazoa; phylum Chordata; class Mammalia; order Primates; family Hylobatidae; genus Hylobates; species Hylobates moloch. The sequence continues at coordinate 19,717,993 of NW_026652293.1, forward strand.
TGCAAGCACATCTGCAAAGCCCCTTTTGTCACGTAAGATAACTTACTCACAAGTTTTGAGAATGAGGACATAGACATCTTTGGAGAGCTACTATTCAGCCTATCACAATCTACATAGGCTTTACTGGAGGAAATGCCTGTGGCGGGAAAAGGGAGGAGAACACAGCCACAACAAAACAGTGGGGACGGCCATCAGACTGTCACATAAGACACAGGTCTGACCCCTGTGAAGAAAAAAGGGAGGGAAGAATAATTGAATAGAAAAAAAATCACAGAGTGTAATGCTGTGCTAAGAAAATTTTGGCCAGGTCTACAGGGAGTGCTCAAACCAAAGTTGTCTATTAAGTGGGTGAATGAATAAATATGAACAGTGTTCATGCTGCAACAGTCCTGCATGAGCTCCCTGCTGTGCTGTCACTGGCCAGGAGCAACGTGAGAAGCAAGGTTTAGAGGTCAGGGTGGATCCAGAAGGGCAGTAGCTGGGAAGCTCAGGAAATTTTGCTCCCTGCATTGTAGTGGCTATGATGCATTTTCATAGCCACTGCAAGATTTGTTTTTTTATTATTTAAACAAACTTTAAATTTTTTCTCTTCCAGCCCCTTTTTCTTATATTTACTTATTAACTAATTTCATATTACTCCTGTGTCATTTCAACAATCACTTATGAAAGACCAAACATTGGGGGCCCAGAATTAAAACACATGATTACTATCCATAGGAAGCTAGCAGTACAGAGAAAAACATAAAAAATAATTATAATCCTACCCCAGAATAAATACACTGTAGGGTGATCATCCCTCCCAGTTTACCTAAGGAAATCTGTTTATGCCTGTTTCCCAGTGCCCCATCTGGTCTGTAACCACTTTGACTCTCAAAAGTGTCCCAGATGGTATGACAATTTATATGATTGCTATAATCATGGGAGCACACACACTTAATCCAGACCAGGGGGAAGGAGTAATTATAATTTTCTAGATGAAGTGTTGACTCAGATAAAATGATATGCAAAAGCTAGCCAGAAAAATTATTGTGGGAATATGGAGCAAGTGATGAGGGCAGCTGACGCAAGTTTCAGAAAAAAACAGTAATATTCTTAAAAGCCAATGGCCTGCAAATATAGGCAAGTATTTCAGAATAACTAGACATCAATTACCTATGGGGGAGAGATAAGAAATGAAGTAGAGCAAGTGAACTAGGATCAGAACATGAGAATCCTAACACATCTTGTTATGAAGGGAATTTATTTACTTGCTTCTTGGTAGCCATTTAAATTCAAGGATAGGAATACTGTTGCTAGTGAGAATCAAGAGAACTAAAAAGTACTTGAAGTTAGAATATTATAACTTCAAAGTTAAACTGAAGAAATACCTGCAAAGAATAAGAAACTTCCTAGGAAAAAAAGGAAAAAAAAGCATCATTTGCACAAATTTAAAATAATATAGAGGTCACTATTTAGAGATTAATTTTAGCTTAACAAAGTTTGAAAGGGGCAAAAAAATGACTAACTCACCCATAAGAATAATTTTCCTAAAACATTGATAGAATGCCTAGCTTTATACAGTACCACTTCCTACTAAATTCTCCAAGAAAGCCTTCATGTGGGAAAAAGATATCTTAGTAAGGTGACCTTATTATAATGGTCATTATTTGCCACAAATTAGGCTGAGATGTAATAATGTTCCCCAAGAAGATACTGAGCCATGTTTTCTTGTAGTTATTTTTAACCCTTATAGGAAGTAATAATTAGATATTATGTCCAGCTACATGTTAAAGAAACTCCTAGATTGTGATACTACAGCCAGATTTTATCATGAAATAGAAAATAACCTAACCACACATCAGGAATTGTTTTATAAGCAAAAGCTTTGCAGCTGTAGTTCTACAGGAGACTTTGCTACATTATTAAAATAGAATATGGTCAATATTTTATATTCAATACAAGTCAATTAATGTCTTTCTTTAGAATCATATAGAATATACATATTACACATTTATAGAAACAGTACACATATGACTATTTTATACTATAGTCTCTGGCAAAAAAAAAAAAAAGAAAGTAATGTTATATTAGTGACTAAATTTTACCAGTAGCTTTTTTTGTGAGCAAGAAGATAAAATATAGACAGCAGTAAGCTGAATTTTTAGGAATATCATCTTTGTTAGAAATGAACAAGAAAAATTTTTCAGGAAAGCAGTCTACACATTATTCCCTGGAGGAGGGTCATTATAGAATCAAATATTGTCCTCAACAAATTCACTCTTATATTCTTAAAATATATCTACTTTATTGTGACTAATTTAAATTCCCCTTGAATATACTTGGCTTAGTTAACTTTCATTGGTTTGCATGCAATATCTCAAAAAGTTTCAGAAAATTTTTCAGCAGTCATGGAGCAGGAAGCTATGAACGACAGCATTTGTGAGCCTTTGTCTAGAATTAGGCCTGTAAGTAATATGGTCTTTTTATGTTTACTATTGCATCAAAAGAGTTCCTAGGTAAGTAAGAACAAGGCAAGAAACATACAAATGATATTCGAATGTTACAACTGAAATATAAATATGCACATAGACAAACACATACACATATAAATATATTTGACCTGGCCAGGTGCGGTGTCTCATGCCTGTAATTCCAGCACTTTGGTAGGCCGAGGTGGGCGGATCACTTGAGGTCAGGAGTTTAAAACCAGCCTGGCCAACATGCTGAAACGCTGTCTCTAGTAAAACTACAAAAATTAGTTGGGCATGGTGGTGCATGCCAGTAATCCTAGCTACTCTGCTGGCTGAGGCACGAGAATCACTTGACCTGGGAGGCAGAGTTTGCAGTAAGCCAAGATCCTGCCACTGCACTCCAGCCTGGGTGACAGAGTGAGACTATGTCTCAAAAATATATATATATTTGACCTGGTCAGACTCACCTAACTAGAAGTGATAATAAGAGAGGTAGTATATTAGTTTCCTAGGGCTGTGGTAACAAAGTACCACAAACTGGGTAGCTTAAACAACAAACATTTACTCTCTCACATTTTGGAGGCAAGAAGTCTGAAATTATTGTGTCAGCAGGGTTGGTTCCTTCTGCTCCTTCTGAGGACTGTGAGGGAGAATCTCCATGCCCCTCTTCTAGCTTCTGGTAACCTCAGGAATTCCTTGGCTTGTAAATTACATGGCAATTTCCCTGTGTCTTGTCATCTTTTTCTCTATATTTGTCTGTCTCTGCACACAAATTTCTCCTGTCTATAAGGACACTAGTCATATTGGATTAGGCCTCACCTACATAACCTCATCTAAACCCAACCATCTGCAAAGACTATTTCTAAATAAGGTTACAGTCACAGGTGACCTCTAACACCTTTTGGGAGGGCACAATTCAACCCATAATGGATGGAATGTCTTTTTATGGAAATATACAGGAAGACTGAAAGAGCCCATCAACAGGAAAAGGTGGTTAAGTAAGTTCTCTAATAATCTGCTAACCTTTAGGACAAAAACCAGCCCTAAACAATCTGATCTAGATCAGACTGGCAGTAACTATTCTCAAAAATTATTCTGTTGGAACTGATGTTCTAGAGCAAATTGGAAATGTTGGCTATTTACCCTCAGAGTAGTATCATTTTTCTGAAGACATCCTTGAAAAAAATTATTGTACTAGTTAAAAAAAAAAAGCCAACAAGCTTTTAACTGTAATTATAAACATAATAATCCCTTGAGCCCAAATGTTTTGTATTTAAAGCTTGAGTCTCATTAAAAATAATAATTTGGCTTTTATTATCATTTCTTCCAGATTGAGCCACCTGTGTCTAGGAATGGATACCAACAAAAACACTACTGATAATATGACTGCAAATTATCTATGAAATGATGTTTAGATTTTTAATTTATTAGGTAATTAACCAAAATGTTCAAGTCCATCTCATAACAAGAAGTTACTTTGATTTGCAGCTCCATTGAATTATTTGACATATTTTTTGTCTATCCTCTCTGTAGTGGGTTGAATTGTATGTCCCCAAAATTATGCACAAGCCCTTACCCCCATCCCTGTGAATGTAACTTTATTTGAAAATATGGTCTTTGCAGATGTAATCAAGTTAAATTAAGGTCACACTGGGTTAAGGTGAGTCTCAAAGCCAATGCCTAGTATCTTTATAAGAGAAAAGAGTTGGAGATTTGGACACAGAGACACAAAGGACACTCAGGGAAGCAGGCCCTGTGACAACAGAGGCAGAGTTTACAGTCCTGCAGCTACAAGCCAAGGAATGTCACAGACTGCCAGGAACAGCCAAAAGCTAGGAGAAAGGTACGAGGCAGTTTCTCCCTTGCAGCCTCCAGAAGGCACCAATCCTGCCAATACCTTGATTTCAGACTTCTAGCTCCCTAAACTGAGAGAGAATAAATTTCTGTTGTTTTAAGCCAACAAGATAATAATTAAGCCAACAAAGTAATAAGCTAGCAAGGTAATAATTTTTAAGGCAGCTGTAGGAAACTAATACACTCTCATTTTTACACATAGTCTCAGTCATTGGGGACACATTTATTCTATACACTAGTGTATAACCATTTACAAGTGGCTCATATTCATGAAAAAACTTCAGTCTCTGCTTGTTTTTTTTTTTTTTTTTTTAAAAAAAAAGGGGTTTCCACGCATACAGTGCAGGTCTTGGGTAGTCTTGGCTTATGGTGAGTGATTTTGGATAGAGGTGCTAAGTAAACTCTCATTAGTTGGCAGCATTAGTGTTATTATTACAATATTATAAGACAGGAGCACTTATTGAGAATGTTTATAGTGATTAAAATAAAATTTGCCTCTTCTGAATGAAGGACTTTCATGTCTCTAGAAAGTCTGTACTTTTTTTTTTTTTTA
>NW_026652293.1:19722949-19723396 GCF_009828535.3 Hylobates moloch
GTGAGCCACTGTGCCTGGTGTAAGTCTGTATTTGTATTCTAAATGAAATCTTAGGACATTGAGTTAAATTTAGCAAAAGGCTTTGAGGAGGGCACCAGTGGGGATCCAGAACTCGCTAATGCTCTTTACAAAGCTGACATCAGGAAAGTAGGCATACACACTAGGTGTTAACTATGTAATAATGTAAACTTATTTGCAATGGATTAATGGCACTAAATTTGCAGTAAACCAATATAGTTTAATGGAATTTTTTATATTTTCATAAACATTTTAAAGGTATTATTGATCATGTTTCATGTTGCTTCTTTGACTTGAGTAATATGGAGAGTAAAGTTTGTGGAGTAATCAAGTGGCTATGACCAAAAGGCCACAAACAATTGAGTGTGTTGTGAACCTGGGTACACTCTTTGTTCCGCTTTAATTTCCAAGGACCTAACACAGTTAGAA
>NW_026652293.1:19723796-19724911 GCF_009828535.3 Hylobates moloch
GCTTATGGTGAGTGATTTTGGATAGAGGTGCTAAGTAAACTCTCATTAGTTGGCAGCATTAGTGTTATTATTACAATATTATAAGACAGGAGCACTTATTGAGAATGTTTATAGTGATTAAAATAAAATTTGCCTCTTCTGAATGAAGGACTTTCATGTCTCTAGAAAGTCTGTACTTTTTTTTTTTTTTAAGGAAAGATGGGGTTTCACCATGTTGGCCAGGATGGTCTCGATCTCTTGATCTTGTGATCCACCCGCCTCGGCCTCCCAAAGTGCTGGGATTACAGGTGTGAGCCACTGTGCCTGGTGTAAGTCTGTATTTGTATTCTAAATGAAATCTTAGGACATTGAGTTAAATTTAGCAAAAGGCTTTGAGGAGGGTACCAGTGGGGATCCAGAACTCGCTAATGCTCTTTACAAAGCTGACATCAGGAAAGTAGGCATACACACTAGGTGTTAACTATGTAATAATGTAAAATTATTTGCAATGGATTAATGACACTAAATTTGCAGTAAACCAATATAGTTTAATGGAGTTTTTTATATTTTCATAAACATTTTAAAGGTATTATTGATCATGTTTCATGTTGCTTCTTTGACTTGAGTAATATGGAGAGTAAAGTTTGTGGAGTAATCAAGTGGCTATGACCAAAAGGCCACAAACAATTGAGTGTGTTGTGAACCTGGGTACACTCTTTGTTCCGCTTTAATTTCCAAGGACCTAACACAGTTAGAAGGTTCCTTCTCTAAGGAGTAGCCTTAAAGAAGACACAGGAGCCTCAGAACAGCCCAGAAACAGAGAAATTAGTCAAGAGAGAGAAAAATGCCACAGACTCAGCTGTGGGAATAGTTTAAAAAAAAAAGTTGTAGGGGATTTATATATGAAAATAGTAAGGTAGAAAAGAGAAGTATTAATAATGTTGCAATATGAGAGCAGTTCTAGAAGGATTTAGTTGTAAGTTTGCAATCTAAGAAGGTTTAGTATATATTAGTTGTTGGACCTGGGTAATTAAACCTCACAAGATTAACAATTACATGCCAAGACAGTCAGGGAGAGCAAGAATGCTCAATTATTCCAAGGGTAGAAAGTGGAGAATTCTTATTTAACTTTTTTT